>NC_142949.1:205000-505000 GCF_046866305.1 Octopus bimaculoides | reverse complement strand
CCAATCTACATTGAAACACTGAGGTAGAAATAAAGGCACTGGCAACGACCTAGCTTAGAGAAATGACATGTGTAGAAATTGGATTAATCTTTTGGAAGAAAGGTATATCCACAATAAAGCCAGTGATCAATCTTTATGCATTACTGGTACAGGATTCAACTGTCAATCTCTTTTCTTCCCACTCCAGGAAGTAAAAAAAGGTAAAATCTGAATAATAAGATTTGTAAGATTTGAACTTGACTTGCTAGAAATATCAACAATATCTCTTTCAAATCATACCCTACCATAAAAAAAAACAGAAGGATATATTAGATAATGTAAAACAAAAGGCACTCTAATATTTCCATCAGTCTACCATTTTAGACTAGTATTTTAGTTATCAACACTGGAAGGACAAAAGGCAAAGTTAACCTTGGTGGGATTTGAAGCCAGAACTAAGTGTCTGATGCTCTTAAACTCTGCCAATTTCCTAAATAGAACATGGAGCAGTGAAGACTGACAGTAAATACTATTGAGTTCAATTCTTGTTTTCCAATCTGTGCCTTCAAGTTATCTTCAGTAGCTCAGAACTGAAAAATATTTGCTTGAGTGGTTGGCGTTAGGAAGGGCATCCAGCTGTAGAAACTCTGCCAAATTAGATTGGAGCCTGGTGTTGCCATCCGGTTTCACCAGTCCTCAGTCAAATCGTCCAACCCATGCTAGCATGGAAAGCGGACGTTAAACGATGATGATGATGATGATGTGAGACAACAAAAGGACATAGTTCCTTGACCTACTAAACATAATAGTGAAATTCTCCTTCCAACCACACCCAATTGTCTTAACAAAAGAAGTGACAGGCATAAGACAATATCTTAGATATACCAAAAGAAAGGATGGCTCCAAGTGAAATATCTTTAATTACTGGCTTTAATGACCTGCAGCCATAGCAGAAGTAGCTTGAAAGAAATTAAATGCACAAGTGCTTATATTAAACACATAGAAAAGCAAATATGAACTTTACCTTGACAGAGTGCCACAAATTCAGCTAAATTCCTCAGAGCACTTATAACAATATCTGGACTGTCATCACCAAGACACTGAACTAACACAGGTACATATTGGGAACCATTCCTGTACAAAAAAAGGGGAGGGAGGAAGAAATAAGTATAAAAGACTATAAAGGGAAGGTGAGACAGGTAAAATATAAGTGGGGTGATGGAGTGACAGTGATGAAAAATTGAGATGTGGGTAGGTGAAAAGAGGAGTGGGATTGGGTGATAAAAAAGGGGTTAAGAAAATGGCAGTGACAATTTCAGGATTGGTAGGGATTTCAGTATTGAGGGATGTGGCCTTGTGTCTATTGAGCAGTTAAAAAGTATAAAAGAGGGATAGAGATAGGTGTCTTGTTGTGGAAGAGATTCATGGATAACCTGGTTGAAAAAGAGAGAAAGTGAGAGATGGGACTGAGAACCAAGCCTTGGTGAACTTGTGCACTAAATTCATCACTGTGTTCATGGTTAACATTTACCTCACAGCACTCCTGTACATGGTCTGTACAGCTTTTATCTATCCCTAGCTTCTTGTAATTCTTTGATTCTTAAAATAACTTCCAAAATGCGTAATTCTTTAAAATGTCCCCCAGTGTGGGCCGACCAAATGAAGAAAAGGAGCACTTTTAGGATATTCTTCTGCAGGCTACCTCAAAGATGAGTGACATTGACCTCATCTTTTTGGGTGGGATTCCAATGAGCATGTCAGGCAGCAGCCTGGTGTCTTCCATGGAATTGGTTTCCGAAACAAAGCGGGGACAATGCTATAGGAGTTCTGTGATGTGAATAACCTATTGATCTGCAACACCAACTTCAGGAAGCCTGCCAGCCACCAGATGACCTACCAATGAGGGAGGTGGCAGCGGGAAGCATGGTTGCTCCTAAATTCAAAGACCTTCGCTGGAGAAGAATGTAACCCCAACATAGACTAGTCATCAGTGACTTTAGATTCCTGGCCAGAAGGATGCCAAGAAGCAGACCAATCTGGAAAAGAAGGATTTGGAAGGACCCTTCACATGGTCAGAGATTTTGTCAATGGTGTTCCTCAGGTCTTTCAACACCTTGCTCCCTTGATGCAGCCAGGATTCATGAAGAACCAGCTTGCATCCCAAAATGTGTGTGTGTGTGTGTGCAAATCTTTACATAAATAAGAACACAAATGGTGGGGGGTTGAGATACACTATGGCTGTTTCAGACACATTTTTTATTAATGAATAGACCGATTACCTCATGATAAAACAAAACAAAAAAGTTTTCTTCAGGTGAATTAAAAACTTTGAATTTAAAATTTGTTTGAGAAAAATTATCAAGATATAGAATGTTGACCCTCTCATTTTGGCAATAATTGAGAGAGTGCAGTTGCACTGAAGCATAGCCAGCTATCCTATGAGTAAGTGTTGTGAACCTGTTAATAAAGACACTCCTTATTCATATTAAAGAGATGGTGAGAGATCAAGCTTAAGAGAAAGAAGAATAGGGGTGAAGTAGGGGAGACTATCAGTGCAGAATAGCAAAGATTACTAGTGTCAAACTGCGAGATTACAGACTCTCAGAATGGGATCATTTAGAATAATGAACACTTACATACATGTACCTATACAATGTCCATAAATTGTATATGTATATTTATGTATGTGTGTGTATATATACATATATACACACACACACACATATACACACACACTTGTGTTTGTGCACATGATGGCATGTGTGTGTGTGTATATCATCACAATTTGAAAGAGAGTGAGAGGGAAGGAAGGAGAGAGAGAGAGAGAAAGATAGAGAGGAAGAGAGAGAGAAAAATTTAAGAAACTAGAATCTTTTTCTTACGAAGGGTTCTGACGGATACTTCTCATCACCATGGAATAGGCATAGCTGCGACACTCATCATTTAGGTCAGCCATCAGTCTCTTCAAATCAGCCTGGTAAAGAGAACAATCAAATTTTCATAATAATAATAATAATCCTTTCTACGATAGGCAGGAGGTTTGAAACTTTTTGGGGAGGGAGATATGCTGTGATTGAGAAGACCCAGCAACTAAAGTGAGATCCCACTAGCTGAAGGATTGTTCAGGCTCCATGTTTGTGTTGGCAGGGTTTCTAAGGCTGGACGCCCTTCCTAACGTCAAAATATGTATGAGAATATATTTTACACTGACTATTATATGTATATATATGTAGTCTGTATTTGACTGTTAGCATTTATAGTGAATATATTTTACAAAACTAACTATTACATCTACATACATCCAATCCATGTAAATGTGGATTTAAAATGACTACAATGAAGATGATATGGCTGCTATTTCAATATATTTTACATTATTAACTGTTACATATGTAGCAATAATAAATAAATGATAAATGAAAAATACAAATATAAAAGCAATAAGGAAATGAAATTATAATAATGTTCTGTTACCTGGAAATTATCTAAGATGTTAACTTTTCTCTTAGACGCTTCATCTAAATCTTGAAGAACTCCTAAAATTTCTGTAGAGAAGAAAAATATTTAATAATTCAACGAATGGTCAAAACAGGTAGAACTTTAACTATTATTCAATATTATCAACAATTAATTTGCATATTACATAAAGGGTTAAATACGTAAAAACTACAGTCAATAATTCGTTATCAGCAAGCAAATCATTTTATTACCCACAAATTCATAATCACAGTTTTACATTCAATCCTAGTACTTGGTATATTGAGAAAGGATTTTCTACTAAAAGACCTGAGCAAAATTTGGTAAAAACTTGTGTGTGTGTGTGTGTGTGTGAGAGAGTGAGAGAGAGAGAGAGAGAGAGAGAGAGAGAGAGAGAGAGAGAGTGAATCAGAAATGTTCCATAAGATCACTCTCTGTGTAAAGGAGACGACGCTGATAACAATGATTGTTTCTAATTTAAACTAGTATTTTAAGGGATTGGGGTCAGATCTGTTATATCCTGAAAGGATAAATGGCAAAGTTGACTTTGGCAGGATTTGAACTCAGAACATGTACTAGAAGAAATATACAAACAGCAGTTTGTTTAATGATTCAGACAATTAAGTGAGATTTCATTAGTTAAATAAAACGTCTCGACTTTGGTTGGTGAGATAGGAGTATGTTGGTCTCTTAATGAGTACTCAGTCTCTTTATGGCGTGAATCTTTATTGACATAGGTAAAATTTTGTTGTTAGAAAGGTAAAAGGGAGTGGGGGGGGGGTCATTAAAAGGGTCAACATTTATTCAGCCAGGAGTTTGATGCTAAAGGATAATTTTATGGTTAGAAAAAAAAAAAAAAAAAAAAGGTGTGATTACCAGCTTTGGGAGAGTCTTTTGAAAGTCTAGCAAAGAACGGTGCCAACTGATTGAAGCTCCACAGTGAGTTTGTTTGCATATTTACAAGAGGTGGTGTAACTGATGTTTCAGTCTCATCAGCCTCTCCAGTACCCTTGGTCAGTTGTCGTGGCAGAGAAAGTCCAGCCAAGAGAGACTTCAGTACAGATAAGTCTGGATAATAGTTTGACACAACACTGAAAACAAAAAAAAAAAATTTAAATATATAAGAGAAAAAAAAAGCATAAAATATAAATCAATTTAAATTTCTCTTCCTTGATTTTCCTGACAAGAATTCTAATTGATGTTAATGATTTTTCTTCTCATTACACATAATTTCAATTGATTAAAAGTTCTTTGTGATTCACTACTTGTCAACTTTACTATATGTTCTTCATACAGAAGATATCTCTTGGAAATTTTCCCTCAATGTCCATTTTCCATGCTGGCATGGGTTGAATGGCTTTGATCAGAGCTGGTAATCAGGAAGGCGGCATCAGGTTCCAGGTCTGATTTGGCTTGGTCTTTACAACTGGATGCCCTTCCTAACACCAGCCACTGTGCCATTGGGTGTGCCACTGGGTGCTTTTAGCATGGCACCGACACAAGTGCGTTTTATGTGGAGCTAGCACAGGGCTCCTGTAGGCCAATCCTTTTCATCAGGTAGAGTAGTATTAACATGCTGACTGAAATTTAACCAGACATCTTTTATTGACCAGGCAAACATGATAATTATTACACTATACGGTCTCACAATTTCCTTCATCTAAAATTAACCCATTAGCTGCGAGAATAACCTTTTGTTTTTGATTTAGCTGAAACTTTAAGGGTTAGTTGAAACACCAGTTACATTGATTTGAAACCAGAAATGTTATTCCTTTTTATTCAGTAATCAAAAGTATATGTTCGTCTTTTACAGCAGTGAAAATAAAAAGAAAAGGCAATATGGTACATTTTATGGTAATTATTATTGAAAAAATGCTCCTTTATTATATATTTCATATACTATGAGTTAGTAGTCACAACAGCAACAGATTATTTTTTATGATAATCCACAAAACACGAGATACATAATCCAATATCACATTTTTCACATTCAGCTCGAGTTTTTTATTTTCTTAACATGGCAGGTAGGGATTTGGAGGGAGATTTGGCTACTATTTTTAAAAGGTTGAATAACTTTCATGGAGGTTCCCTCATTAGCTTGTTGTGGATATAATTGCTTTACTCCAGGTCAGACCTAGGCTTCGAGACATTTCAGAGCTAAATTTGTATTCTAAAACAGTAATGGGACTCAAAAAAGATTTAACTATTATTGGTCAAGCAACCATTTGAGAATCCCTTTTTGGTTCAATATGTGTAACATTATACAATACTGCACTGGTGACACAACAGAAACACATCTCCAGACATCAACAATGAAACAGTTATTGGTACTCAAGCATGAAAGGGTGCCTCTACATGGTCACCTTGAAAATAACAGCAGCCAAATCTTACTTATGCAACACCGTACTGTCTTTAAAAAATATACACTGAATAATAAATCCATAAATACGATATGCCTGAAAAAGAAATGGAACATCTTTGATCAGAGTTCTAGAAGTGAGCACGGCAGCTAAATAACAACAACAACCACATCTTTTATGACTGTGGTTGTTGTTATTTAGCTGCCGTGCTCACTTCTAGAACTCTGATCAAAGATGTTCCATTTCTTTTTCAGGCATATCGTATTTATGGATTTATTATTCAGTGTATATTTTTTATGAATGTGTCAATGATATGCCTCTATTTCCATCAAATCACACTACGATCTTTAAAAAATGAAGAACACATTTGATAATGTAATTCTAGGTACCTCTAAAAGATTAAAAACTGGTAAGCAGATAGTCTTGGTTGGAGATCTACTCAACCAGGACTGACCTGTGGCCAAACAACCATCAATAAATTAAAAAATTTGTTACTTATCTGGATCTTGATTATTTTCAAATTGGATTGCTATATACAGACAATGTAGAGACACATAAGGTGAACACTGACCTGAGAAGTTCAATATATTTCTGCAAAATATGAACAGCTCTGTTTGGTTCATGAAGCACAAATCTTTGTAGAAACTGGATGAACTTGACAATAATAGAAGATAGATTCTTGTATTCTTGGCCATGGTTCTGTATATATAATAAAATAGAATGAGATGAAGAATGCAGGATATTTCAAATGAGTTAGACGTTTCAGGAAGGTAGCGGCAAGAGTTGATTAAATCAACCCCAGTACCCAACTACCCGTTACTTCAAAAAGTAGGTAGATGTAGTTCACCGAAATATGCAACCAGTAATGGAAGCAAATAGACACTGGATAGAACTGGCCTCCGTCTTCAGGGTGGAGAGATATAAATTAAAACCTAACACTTCCATTATTGTTTGCATATTTTGGTGAACTACATCCACCAACATTATGAAGTAAGTCTGAGATCCCAGAAACAGCTGTCAGACTTATAGCACCATACCTTCTCCCCTTTAATTTTCTGTGTCTTTCTACTCTGTGTAAGTTCATTTCCAGTCTTCTATGAAAATGTTTCTGGCCATGGGGAAATGTAATCTTGCTTGGAAGCAGGTGAGAATTGATGAGAGGAAGGGCATCCATCAAATAGAATCTGCTTCAAGAGATTGCATCTAACCCATGCATGGAAAAGTGGAGATGATGATGATGATGTATATGGTAATAACATTGAAAGAAGATAATATACATATGTAAATGTGTGTCTGCATCTCAGTTTTATGTTTACAGTGGTCTAAGTACTGTTGTTGTTGTGCACGTCCCATAATTTTGTGGTTCAACAAATATGCATCAATAAAATAACTATTGGATCAATATGATTGACTAAAACCCTTGAAAGTGGTGCCCCAGAATGGGTGTGGCAAAAAGACTGAAACTGGTGAAAGAATAAACTATGTGTGTGTATCTTTTCCTGTCCTCATTGTCATTTAATGCCTACTTTCCATGCTGATGTGGGGTGGAAGTTCAGAAGGATCTGATTAGCCAGAGGATGGCATTAAGCCCAATATCTGCTTTGACTAGGTCACTTCGGTTGGATGCCCTTCCTAATGCTTACATCTTTACAAGAATGTACTGGGTGCTTTTGACATCTTCAGGAGTTGATAAAATAAAGTACTAATAAAGTACTGGGGTGATGGTATACACACACACACACACACACACGATCATAAAATCCTCGTGGTTTAAGCTAACCTTGATGAGAGAGAAATATGCTTCCAAGACATCATCCAATGCTGTGTGCTCTTTACGGAATATGTGTGGCTCAAGAAACTCCAACAAACCAAGGACATATGAGAAGAGAAGCAGATAATTACGACTTCTCATTTCTCCAATCGTGAAATGAGTTTTACCCTGAAGGAGTGCAGCAATGAGGGGCAGCTGCCTGGAAAAAGTAGACAAAAACATGTTATATATACAAGGAAGATAGTACAAAAGAAGAAAAAACCAAACTATCAGTAAACAAAAGCAGAGAAGAAAAAAGATGATATTCAAACAATCTTTAGGTCAATCTTGACCAAGCTGACCTATGAACTGACAATCCAGCTATCCCTATTCTGTTTTTTTTTTTCTGTGTGTGTAATTAAGGATACATTAACCGATGAGTACTTTTATTGTTATAATTATTTAAACCCAATTTTGAAGACTACATCACCTAATGTGAGCTTTCATTACACAATAGTATGATTTTAGAGAGATTTACCTGCTATTGCTAGCCAAGTATAAGAAACACATCATAAAGATTCATTCACTTGCTCTAAGATTCAATGTCTAAAATTGGTAACATTAGAAATAAAAACAATTTTATTGTCTTTATTAAGTTAACCTGTTCATAACTATTGTTAATGAAATTCACTGTGTTTCATTAAAAGATGGCCTCAACAGTCAAAAATAGAAATAAAAAAGTAGAACTATAATGGTTTCAGAAAAATTTCAGTGTATAGTGTCACCTTCAGGTAACTACAGTGGATACAAGAGCAACACAATAAACAAACCTCAGAATAAGAAGAGGGTGTTCAGCAGCTAATTTCCTGCTAGCATTGTTAGCATCATACATTCTGTTTTCAGCTGCTTTACCTGGTAAAGCATTTCCAAGGGCAGAGAGCAGACGATGAGATATGTGGTCCAGCTAGAGAGAAGAAAATAACTTATAGAGCAACAAAAATAACGGTAATAATTGTTTCTGACAAAAGCACAAGGCCTGAAATTTGGAGGCGGGAGGGGGAATTGTCAATATTATTGACCCCAGTACTTGACTGGTACTTCATTTCATCAATCCTGAAGGATGAAACTTGACCATGGCACAATTTGAATTCAGAATGAAAAGGGCCATAGAACAGATTCTGTGGAGCATTTTGTCTAATGCCATAAAAATTCTGACAATCCACTATCCTAATAATAATAATAATGGTTTCAAATTTTTCCACAAGGGCAGCAGTTTTGGGGAAAAGGATGAGTCAATTACATTGATTGGTACATATTTTATTGACCTCTAAAAGGATGAAAGGCAAAGTCGACCTCGGTGGAGTTTGAACTCAGAACATAGCAACAGGTGAAATACCGCTTAATGGATTGTCCAGCGCACTAACCATTCTGCCAGCCTGCCACCTTTTCTACTGTAGACTTAGTCGCCTAGGTAGCAGAAGCTATCAACTACTTCTAGTTTCTCCCCCTGGCATGTGATGGAATCAGTTTTCTGTACATCTTCAGTGTTTATTGCCCCTGTGCATCTGCCACACACAAAGACTATCTTCCTGGTTAACCTTCCTCTGATATTGCCGCACCTTTCATGTGTCCATAGCTTACACCAGGTACATTGTATGGAGTTTCTACCCTCGCCTTTTCTACAGATCGAGCAGGGCCATCTACCTGAAGGGGTTTATGATTTGACAGCCTTCCTACTTACTAAGACTTTGGTTTTTGCTAGGTTAATCTTAAGGCCCTTTGATTCTAGACCTTGCTTCCACACCCTAAACTTCATCTCCAGTTCTGGCAGTGACTCGGCTATTAGAGCAAGGTCATCAGCATAGAGGAGCTCCCAGGCGCAGCCTGTCTTGGACTTCTCTGTTTGTGATGGATCTGTAAATATAATTAGAGTCCAGGTATGGACTTTGCTAGGAAGCATCATCATCATCATCACCAGGCTGGTGATGATGATAATGAGCAGCAGCAGCAGCAACGATGATCAGACTTAATGACAACCACATCTTTCAACTTTGTCGTCTCTTTTGTGAGCTACCAACACCAAAGCCGCTGCCACCTGCTGTCCTGCAATTTGAACTCAAAACGTCTACTCCTATCTTACTGTCTTATTTTGGTCATAACAAGTAGACTTCTTTCTCAATGTTCTGCTGACACAGACCTGTGAGAGTGATTGGCAAACCAAGACAGCTTCTTAAATGTATAAATAATTAAATATACTAAAGAATAAAAGTGAAAAAAAACCCCCCAAGTTGAGGGCAGCGTAACTTACCTGACTGGCACATTTTTGTGTGGTTTGTACATCTCCTAACAGTAAACTGGTGTCTTGTAACCAGCTGAGAAGGTAAGGATACTGTAGGTATAGCTCCAGCAGAGTATGTTGGTACAAGTTTGAGAGTGAACTGGAAATGGACATAAAGGCAGAAGAAACAGGTGAGAGATGGATAAACAAACAGAAGATTCACGTCAATATAATATATATATATATATATATATATATATATATATCATTAACCACATATACATTGATATTTCGTCATTTTTGTGGTCTGTTAACATCATGTACCCACCAGGGTTGAAAGCAAGTCACCTAGCCAGCCCATGACTTACATGCTCATGGCGTGTTAAAACAAGTACTGGCATGCTCAGAAATTGCATACCTAAGAGAAAATTTACATATGAAATAAAAGCAGCCCTAGTATAATAAATATTAGTCATCGGCCACGTCAGCGATTTTGATTTATAGAAATAATTAACACTAATCAACCAAGAAAGAAAAAATAACCAGGAGGAGAGAGGATTTGCTTACCTGGAACTGAGAGCATATTTTTCCGTGTGTCTCACCAAACCCTTCAACTTCGTATCACTGTTGCTGAGACAATTCTTCACTAACTCAATACGACAATTGATCACTGATGCAGAGTCATTGGAGACTTTCTGATCAGAAACGTCTTCTCCTTCTTCTGTCTCCTGCAGACAAGATTCACTCGCCTCCTGCACAACATAGTCCACAACTGTACAGATTTGCTCAAGTCTCAACCCAAGAACATCATCTGAAGTGAAACTCTGAATAAAAAGAAAACAAAAAGAAAAATAACATTTTTCAATTTATGGAACAATAATTAATTAAAAGAAAACAATTTTTGAAAGTTATATCAAATTATCAGAAAAGAAAGAAATAATGTCAAATGTACACTTTGAAACTGTAATGTGAAAAATGATTAGTCTTGTAAATGTTACTTTATTTTTATATAAAGTATCCGTCATGTACTGGAGTGAAATAAATTTACTAACACTTTAAACAATTATTATTATTATTATTAAGGAAGCCAACTGGCAGAATCCTTTGCATGCCGGATGAAATATTTAGCAGCATTTCTTTTGGTTTTATGTTCTGAGTTTAAATACCACAGAAGATGACTTTGTCTTTCATCTTTCTGGGGTCAATAAAATAGGTCCCAGTTGAGAACTGGGACTCATGTAATTGACTACCCCAACAATTGCTGGCTTTGTGCCAAAATTTGAAACTATTATTATTACTTCTGCCTCAGTGAAGGTGGAGGTATTGCTTACAGCTGTGGTTTGAGGGGGTGAGGAGCCGACTGGTAGTGAAAAGACAAGAAAGGTAATATGTGCCAATATTTCCCTCAAGTGACTAGTCACTAAAAAGTGCCATTTACGGAGGAGTGATGGAGGGCTGGGTATTAGAGGAATGGGATATGGAGAATGCTTGATGGGGCAGAATGAATTGCAAGTATAACCAGAATGCTTTCAGGGCATCATTTATGCTGTGGTGGGCAGGTCTTCTCAAGCCACAGCAAATAGCCAATCATCTCAGTCATTTGTCATCTTCTCTGCGAGGCTCAGTATCCAGAGATCAGGTCCCACTACTTCTCTGACGTCTTCCTGGCCCTCCCTATTCCACAAGTTCCTTCCACTGTCCTCATCCACATGCATCACATACTTCCGTAGACAAGAGTGAAGTTGATTCAGTTGAAGATTCCAGTCAACACAAAATAGAATAAAGGGGTGTAAAAGTACCAACCTTTTGACCTTTTCTTTCTTGTCCTTGCCACAACTTTGGAATGTGAATACAGGCCCAAAGGAAGTCTAGCACAGAGGTCGGGTCATGCCTGCAACAGAAAACAATACAGAAAACATACACATACACTAAATATGTGTGTGTGTGTGTGTGTGTGTATACATATGCATATAATATATATATATATATATATATATATACACACACACACACACAAATATATATATACACATACAATGTGTGTGTGTGTAGGTGTATCTTTTATCTTTCTTTTACCTGTTTCAGTCATTAGACTGCGACGTTGCTGGGGCACCACCTTGAATTTTTAGTCGAATGAATCAACCCCAGTACTTATTTCTGGTACTTATTTTATTGGTCTCTTTTGCCAAAATGCTAAGTTACAGAGGCATAAACACACCAACACAGACACACATATAGATATATATATATACATATATATACAATGGGCTTATTTCAGTTTCCATCTACCAAATCTACTCATAAAGCTTTGGTCAGCCTGAGGCTCTTAGTAGATGACACTTGCGCAAGGTGCCATGCAATGGGACTGAACTCAGAACCATGTGGTTGGGAAACAAGCTTCTTACCACACAGCTACTACTGCACCTATATATATATATATATATATATATTGTATGCTTCAATCAACACCCACTCTCCCACTCATTACATATATAGAAGTAGAGGTATAAAAAGAATGACAGACTTATGCTGAGATAGTGAAAGACAGATGTACAAGAGTGAGAGACAGCAACACTAAGAGAGGGAACAGTTAAGGGACAATTAAAGGAGTCGGTTATCAAATAAGAAGATCACAGAAAAGGAATGTAAAAGGTGGAACCCCCCCCCCCCCCCACAAAATAGGTGACTTACTTGATGTGTTCGTCAGTCTGCAACAGGTAAGTGATACACCTGTGTAAGGTACCCCAGTGGCTTTGGTGAGTAAGCAGAGCCAAAAGGTATGCCTGCTGTTGACGGGGACGACCTTTAAAGGATTCCTTCACCATGCTGTTGCTTAGGTGACCATCAGAGTAGTTGCTATGCACCGAGTTCATGTCGTTGGTGGTAGATGGCAGCATCTTAGATGATGATGATGATGATGATGATTCGGATTGTTGTTGTTTGGTAAATAGCAGCAACATCTGCAGGTCTGGAGCATTGTGGATGACTTCAGGATCAATGAGTTCCAACCAGTCAACAAACAGCCATGCAGCTGATGATGGCACTGCCAATCTGGGATAGATATTTAAGGGGATAATGTGGGATTAAAACTTGTCACTGCAAATCTGGAGATTATATTTAAGGATAGCACAAATAAGGATCCCAACAAAAGTTAGCCTTTCATTCAGAAAATATAGTTTAACTTACCCCAACTGATTGTCTTTCAACATTCTGCAGGCAACTTTGGTTATGGAACACATCTTCTGAGTTTTTATTTGATTCTTCATACAACATTCAACAACAGACTCAAACAATGGATCTTTCTCTAAACCAAGTTTTTTGAAATCTAGTCAAAAGAAAGCAAGTGAAAATATATATCAAAATCAACCCCATTCTGAGACAGAAGATTACTTTTTGTATAATCAGGTCCCTCACATGCCGACCCCTACACACTCTCCATGTTGTCACATGTCTACTATAGACCTCCATTCCAATTTCTCTCACCATCTCTAAACATCTTCCCTCACACTCGTGAAACACCCTTCTCTATTCCCTCTCTACCACTTATAGTCAGCCCAAATGTACCTTGCAGGGTATGACCCAATACATCTCCAACACCTATTTCTCTTTCTCTCCCTCTCATTTTGTCTCTCTTCTTTGTTTTTCTCCTGGGGTAGATAAGTATTTCCTCTATAGTAAGACACCTACCTCTATCCCTCTATTATACTTTAACCCCCTCAACCGGCACAAGTCACTTCCCTCAGTATCACACCCCCTCCCAGCTAAGGGGTGCAAGTTACTCGGTGACTCTGCTGGTGCTGGTACCACATAAAAAGCACCCAGTACACTCTGCAAAGTGGTTGGCATTAAAAAAGGCATCCAGCCATAAAAACAATGATAAGCAGACAACACAGCCTGGTGCAGTTCTCTGGCTTGCCAGCTTCTGCCAAACCATCCAGCCTATGTCAGCATGGAAGAAGAATATTAAATGATGATGATGATGATGATGATGATGATGAGAAGGAGGATAAGCAATCATCCAATCACCAGTTTGCTTGAGACTCTATTTTAAATTTTTCATCTCATTATCAAAATACTCACCTGATACAGTTTTATCTTCTTCAAGTTCTTTGTTAGAATTGAAGATCTTTGAAGCTACGGTTTGTATTTCTGATGCTCCTGCATGTTGCTTGGAAGAATGGTGACAGTAAGATACCATGTACTGATTAACTACAGCTGCTACTGGAGATCTGTGACCTTTACATAAAGACCAGAGTTGTTCCATCATTTGTCTTAAAGAGTCCTGTAGTTGTCGCTGCAAAGTAAGAAACAAAGAGAGGATGAAACCAATAAACTGTCCACAGTTTGTCTACCCGATGTGAAAGGCCTCTCCGAAAAGATACAAAAGATATGCAGTCCATATGACATCAGGACAGTATTCAAGAGTAATACAACACTTCACAAATATCTCCTTCAAGTAAAACCACCAATAGAAGAGAATATGACCAAAGACTGCATGTACTCCATCCCATGCAGCTGTGGTAGGTTATACAAGGGTGAAACATGCCACCTCCTTAAAATAAGGGTAGAGGAACATTGCAAAGCTGTGTCACGGGGGAGATATTGATAAATCAGGTATAGCTGATCATGTATGGAAAAAGGGAGACCACCTCCCCTTGTGGGATGAAGTTAAAATAACAGACAGAGAACACCACTGGAAAATACGAAAACTAAAAGAAGCAGCACATATGCTAGGACACAACAACCTCCTAAGCAGACCGAGTGCAGATATGAACAACATATGGGAACCGGTATTAAGGAAGGATAGGAGAATATTAGATTTATAAGCCCTAAAATTCACTCCATAATTGCCCACAGCATTCAGTGGTTATGCATAAGGCGTAATGGTTAAGAGCATGGGCTAATAACCCCAAGATTCCAGACAGTGACCTAAATGATGAATGATGATGATGTTGGTGATGATGATGACGACGACAACATCAAAAAATACCTTAGGAATGAGAACCCAGGTTCGAAATTTCCCCAAGACACCTGATGAAGGCTGGAGGGCATATCAGCCGAAACATATTAACAACAAACAAGATGAGGACAAATATACATAATGTACATTGTACATAATTCCTCATCTCTTAAATATAGAACTGTGTTCTTCCTTATTTCAGTCAATTAGGGTCTAATTTGGTTGCCTCTTCTAGCAACTTGAATGACCACACAGGTTCCCTAAATGGCTCTTTATCCAAAATTAAATGTCAACTACGGTAAGTTGAAGTAAAAATCTTGAATGAGAGGCACAACAAATTCAAGACTTAGGTTGCCATGCCAACCTTTGACCTTAAAATTCATATACCAATAATTTTTCACTTCAAACAATTATCCAGAATGCTTCTTGAATTTACAGTAAATTAAACAAACCCAACAAATAAATGATAAAAATTAATGCAATCACCTGATCCCTTACCTGTTTTGCAATGAGCAGCTTCAGTAAAGGGCAAGCTTTGGTTGCTGATTTCAACATCTGTTCAACAAATACTTCTTGTTGAGGAGAGTTCAATATCTGAAAACAAAAAAGAAAAAGGAAGGAATTTGCAACTAAATATTTCACTGGTTTTATTCTTTCAATACAAACCTGCCAAAGACCATCTATAAGTTCCTACTTATCAAAGCACCCACAACTGCCAATATAAAAATCTTGTGATTAAAATAAAGCTGTGATGTAAGATCTCAGTCAATAAACATATATCAAATTGTGTTTCAAACACGAATGCGAGCAATAATTCTTATTTTTTTAAAATTATCTATTTTGCTGCTAAACCTAAGCAAATTTTTTATCATTTTAAGCTGTGAATTTGGGTTTGAGATGAATGGTCATGATAGTGTCAAAATGAACACATGCACACACACACAGAAATATACCATGGTACCTTGAGTGAGTGTCTTCTACGAGAGCCTTGTGAGTGGATTTGGTAGAAAACTGAAAGCTCATATACATATTTGTGCCTTGTGAAATGAAGATTTTTTGTGGCATAAACTGCGATCCCACCGACCTGCCAGGTATGATAAACAATAGCATTGGATGGCAACAGAGAATCATGA
This sequence comes from Octopus bimaculoides, assembly GCF_046866305.1. NCBI lineage: Eukaryota > Metazoa > Mollusca > Cephalopoda > Octopoda > Octopodidae > Octopus > Octopus bimaculoides. Next base: position 489,063 of record NC_142949.1, on the reverse strand, counting down.
GAATCCATGCAAACCACATGACTGAATTATGATGAAGATGATAACAAAAATTTGAAGCCATTGTTGGTATTCTCCACTGAAGACTGTATATTGCTGATGAGCAGATACCATGATGAGTGTTATCCAGGATACAGTGGAAAAGTGAACCACTGAATTTGGTTAAAAAGAGACGATGAGCAATAGCTAGAAGAATATTGAGTGAAACCAAGAAACCAGTTGATCTCACAAGTATCAAGTTTGGTGAGGTTGAGTAAAATAATTTAGCATTGTGTTCGTTGAATATTTTATGGTATCTGTGTGTACGTAAAAAGAACTTATTCCTCACTTCCTTCAAAAAGAATGTAAACAACTTAAGTACAATTTATGTAATAACATGTTCCATGAACAGATGAACAATGTAATTCCTAATGACATTGTATCATATAGGAAGTTAAGAGTTAATGACCAGTTGAATGTTTCAATTTTGTCAAATTTGCTCTGACATGAACGATAAACACAAACCATTCTGTAGGTTATCATCAATCATTATAAAAATATATATTTTCTTTATCTACACACACATACACACAAACATATATATACACATCTATGCACGTACGACACACACACACACACACACACACACATGTAGCAATGTAATGCAACAGAATGCTGCTTACAGTATACAATTCCCATATAATTCTATGAGCATAGACCAAACTCTGTAGGCATTTGTTTCTGAATTACTACAGAAAATGCTGTTTGAAATCTTTATTTGGCTAGAAAGTACCAGTAATTAGAAGAACTCACTACTTACCAAGCTAAGGGCCTTTGTGATATTTAATGCCACTTCATTGCTAGATGTCAAACTCTGAGGAGAAATGGAGAATGTGAAGAATGTGACAAAATGTTACAAATTGAGAAACTGTCACTTACAGAAATACCACAAAGATGAAGTAAATATTTACAAAATATAAAAAGATTTAAACAAAAACACGAATATACCAAGGAAATGATGACAAAAGGTGAGTCTTAGATCTTTAATGTAAATTCATGTAAAAAGGTTCCACAAACTTCCTCCACCCCAAATAAATAATGATGATATTTCTTCCAAATTTTGGCACAAATCTAATAATTTTAGGAGGGGACAATTAAATACATGCCCAATAAACACACACAAATTTATATATGTGTGTACATGAATGGTCTTATGTGCCCATGAGGTTAGATATGTGTATCTGTGTGTATGCACATATAGAACTATGAATGTACTGAGATATGTAAGTTCATACTTTTACAATAATTTGCTTTTGTACTTTTATTTCAATTTTATGAATTTACAACTTATTCTTCTATATTTTCAACATTTTAAAGGATCTTGTGACACATTTTTGTTTGTTCCCATCATATTATTGTATTTTATTCACTATTATTCAATCATTTCTATTTATTTTAAATTATTTTAGTTTACAAAATATCCCTGATTTTTTTCCTCTTATTTTATCTTATTTTAATTTATAATTTTGTGTGACCACCTAATTTAGTGAGGCGTCAGCTTACTGCATTTAGCCAAAGAGAGGGTAAGAGGTTGTTGAACAAATGAACAAACGGAACTATAAATTATGGACAGTAACTTAACGAATTAAAGAAACCACACCTCTTTTTGAGAATGCAGCAAAGACATGTGATTGACTGTTTGAAAAACTTTTTAACTACTTCTCCTCAGTTTGTAACTCAATTGTACATTCTTTGTCCTATAACATTTGATACACAATGCTAAATCAATTTCGATAAGAAGCAGTTGTGTACCTGATGTGGAGACAGATTATCCCCATATTTGCTGGATTTTCTACTTCACAAACACATGTACAGAACCGTGACTATCCATATATTCCATATATTTATTTATTGCATACTGTTCAACGGAAGTTGCTATTGAATTCAGAGTTGTGTGGCATTTGTCATCTTGTCAAAATTGATTCTATTCATTTTGGAAAAGGATGAAGGGAATCATACATTTTTATTAATAAATGTTATTCTGAGCTGAAAATTCTGCTGAGAATGAGACATTGCCTGTCATCCTTTCAGGGTCAATAAAATAATTACCAGTCAGATACTGGGGTTGATGTAACCAACTTCCCTTCCCCTCAAAAACTACTAGCCCTGTGCCAAAATCTGAAACTGGTATCATTAAGTTCTCACCAGTTCTTGGAAATTTATAAAAACAAAGATTACCTTTAATATTTTTTGGTACTGTCCAGCAGCCAAAGAGTTACTGTTCACAGGACTTGAAAGGAATAGCTAAAAATAGAATGAAATGAAAGGTCATTTGTAAGAAGTGGGGTAAGTTACAGAAGAAGGTTATGTGGTAAGTGACACGGTGAAGTTGGGACAGAAGAAATGGCAAAAAAAAAAATGGAAATAAAGCGAAAACCAAAAAAAGGATGTTGAGAAGTAGAAAGGGAAAGAATGGCAATTGAGGTGTTGATGAGGCAAAAGTACAGCGAAATGTAAGGATATTAATCAATGAAGAATGGGTAAGAGGGAAATGAAAAGTTGAAAGATAGAAAGGATCCGAATTTAAAATGGTCATACACATTTCAGGGATAGAACGATCAATAGATAGATCCCTCAGCAATCTATCTTCTAGTCCTGAGTTCATCAGCTCTATATTATGTTCATTAAAAAGATACTTAACTCACAAATGACACTGTCAACCGAGATGTAAAGGGGTACCACAAACAAAGCACAACCTACCTCTCTAAACAGTAGCAACAGTGCTGTACAATTGGATAAGTGGTTCATTAGATTGCAGTGCTGCTAAGGTAAACTTCCATTGTGGATCTGGAGAAGCTACACCAGTATTCAGGTGTGGCACTTTGTGTTTTACAATTGTTTCGGTGCCAATCTGCCTTGCTTTTGGAACTAGATTGTGATTACCAGAGATTAAATGTGCAATGGTTGTAAAACAAACTTGTAGCAATACGTAATAAGAGTTGATGAAAAGAATATTATCCCAAGTCAGTTTATCATAATATATTTATTGCTATTTTAGAGAGAAAAATACAAAATGTGTCAGTCCAATAGAACAAAAAGAGAAAGACCAGCACGGTGCATTCCAGTAGGTTCATCTGGGTCTCACAATGCATGTGGGTGCACAGACCACCAAAATGTTAAACTTATATTATCAGTCATTCCCTTGACTATAACGAAATCATGTAATTGGTAGTATGTGATGTCTTCAATGAAAAGTGTGTTTCATAAATGTGACAATTGTCCAGATTTATCAGTTCTAAAAGATTCGAGGCAGTGGGGATTAAAGAAACACACCTTCCAAGTGTGTTTCAATGGCCATAAAATCTAACTGGTAACAGCAATAGAGCTGAAATTTTCAGAAACTACCCCTCTCGTGGATACTAACAAATTGTGTAAATTTAAAGAAAATCTAAGAACCTTTGTGATAGTTGAAATTCCCTGGAATGACCCTAATGGAATCAGTTAGAGAAAGCATTTTGTTTGCAGTCATGCTTCATCACTTATGACTCTATCAATTTCTATTGCCTTTACTTGTCAATATCATCAGCTGACTGACCACTAACACAATCCAGTCTGTCTGAGTGCTTGTCCAACTCTTTTCCACTACTTATTTGCTATTCTTTTTATAAGCTGTAATCAACGTACTCAAAGCATGACTGATTTTCAATCAACAATTTTGGATTTGTTTGAATTTTTACTGACATCAGTCAAAGAATATGAGATGTAGTTGTTGAGCATCGTTGCTTAGGTTTCTCTTGACACCAACACATTTGTAAGCTGCTTTGATCTGATTCCAAATATTACTACAAGACCCTTGGTCAGTTTGTTGCTGACATGAAAAAACTACAGGTTACATCTTTTCATATTAGGAAACCAAAAAGTTCCAAGTTTGAATCACAGCATAAATCTGGCTACAGAGACTGTTTTCAGTTGAACTCACAAAGTACATTGAGGCAATAACTACCCAGGTGGTTCAAATGTTTGTTAAAGTAATGGTGAACTCAAAAAGGAATATTAGAAAAGGAAGGAAGGCAGAGAAGAGAGAAAGGGTGAAAGCAAGAAGGAAAGGAAAGAAAAAGAAAGAGTGAAAAGGAAGAAAGAAAGAGAGAAAAGATAAAGAAAAGAAGAAAGGATTGAATAAAGGAGGTAAATAAGAGGTTTATATACTAACTTGTTGCAGATATGTTACCATATCTTTAATCTCGGTAGAAAGTGATACTTGACCAGTTTTTGGTGGAGGAGTCCACTCTGATGACTTAGACTCTTCATAGTCCATTGCAAAATCATCTGATCAATGAAAATAAAAACAACAACAACAGTTCACCAGATAATAAAATTAACAAAACAATTACCAGGCAATAAATGACACAAACACAGACGTCCATGCAAAGCACATATTCTTACATTTATTGATCCTGAAAGGATGATAGTCAAAGTGCCCTCACCTTGTGACGATATATGTGTCTCCATGTATATCTATTCAATGCCAGTGAACAGTTGGAAAGAAATCAGCTGACTAAATTTCCCCCACCATCAAGTACTTGATTGATACTTTATTTTATTGGCCGGGGAGGGGAGGGGGATGAAAACAAAATTGATCCTGGTGAAATTTAAACTCAGAATGTAAAGACTAAGAAGAAATACTACAATACATTTTATCTGATGCTTTAATGACTCCATCATTACGATGATGATGATGAGTCCCCTTGTGCCCAGTTTTCCTCTCAGCACACATGAACTCTGCTGTCTATTCACACTAACACTGCACATCCAGTGGAGCATGCTCACTTCATTTCTAGTTTTTGCAGGTCTTCTGCATTCACTCACACATGCAGGTTTGTCACTGCATGTCACTGCATTGGTACTAAGCAGGTAATGCTTCAATGTGGGGAGTCACAGAATGAAGGACTTTACTTGGAAGTAAGGGTTGGCATCAAGAAGGGCACCAAGCCATAGAAAACTGCCTCAAGAAGCCCCATCCGACCCATGGGGGGAGCAGATGAAAAAAATGGACGGGGTGATGATGATTCATTGCTGTTTCTCTGAATTTCTCCCTTGTATACATTCGTTCAAGTAACAGAAATAAATGAATGCACAAAAGTGGGGAAACTCAGAGTAGTGAAGGAGTGACACACCAGTTTGTGCAGCTAAATATATACACATATAGTGTGTGAGTGGGTGTTTTGTTTACAAATGGTAGGAAAACATATTCAATACATGTTTATAGAGTTTCCTTATGACGGAGTACAGTCAACATTAATTTTGTAATAAATTTTACTTCTTTATTTAAAGCTGAGGTGTCTCACTGTCATTATTTGGAGTTTCCCATTTCTAGTTTATGGAGTCACTGTGGAAAACAGGAGAGAGGAGGAGGGGGAGAGGGGGGGAGAGAGAGAGAGAGAGGTACATGAATTGACTGACCTTCTTCATTAGTTGTGGAAGGACTGTTTTCTTTGAGCATCTTGAGAAATATATGACCTCCCTCAGCACCACGAGTGTGTTGGATATCAATGAGCTGCGCTAGGTAACACTTGTCAACACCGGCCTGATCAAGGACCAAGCAATCCATCTTGACAGCGTGGTCAAGATACTTGAGCAGTTTTGTCATGCTGGACACAGGAATACCAAATGATTGCACAAACAAGAAGAGCTGAGCAGGGTCAAGGTCTTGAAGCGCTGCAGACACAGAGAAAAAGAGGATGGTAAATGTTGATGTTTACACACAGAGACACACATGAAGGAGAAAAGAAAGAGGAGATACAAAAGAGAGTAGGAGACAAAAGGAAAAGGGAGAGAAGCGATAAGAGAGTAGGAAGAAAAGACAAGAAAAGAAAGGAGGAAACACAAACAAAAAAAAAGGAGGATGAAAACTAAAAAGAAAGAAACAAAGGCAGAAATAGGAAAAAAATAATAGAGAAGAGGAGGAGATGGCATGAGAGATGACCATTAAGAACATCAAAGTGAAGATGAAGCAACTGACCAGCATCAATAAGTCTCTCGATGCTGGACCTAATCATACGTAGTTTCAACCAGTCTGGGAGTAAAAGAGCCTCTTCTGAAGTGTCAAGGAGGAAGGCATTAGGTGGGCTACCTTCTTCAGGGAACCAAATCTTGAGTAATTCTTCGTAATATGTTTCTCCATCTGATAACAAAATGGCAACAGATTAGCTTAATCTTATATTTATACAAACACACACACACACAACTAGATATTTTGTGCTGAATTATTGGCTGAAAATACAGGCTTGTCTGACCATTATATTATCAAAGGATTGAAACTAATAGTAAATTACATTAAATTTACATATAGGCATAGCTTTCTGGTAAGATGATTGCTTCCCAACCGAACTCAAGACCATGTGGTAACAAAAACAGAACCCTGCCTCTACACAGCCAAGCCTTATTGAGATGAAAACAGTAAATAGGAAGTGAAAAAAGAAAGAGGGAGGGCCATACCTTTAGGTGGCCCATATGTCAGCAAAATTATCATGGCATGTACCACCAGCACAAGCATTGTTGCCGAGTCCCCAGACTCCCACTGAAGTATGATTTGATCCTGAGTGTTAGACTGTTGGAGGAAGCAAACAAACATTCAATTAGTTACAGAAACATGCATTGAGGTTATGATGAAACGAAAGAAGGAAGGAAGGAGGGGGGGATGTCTCCTCCCCTTCATACAAGGAATACTTTGGCTCATAATGCTGCAGGATCAGGGCTGACCTGGGGCTAATATTACCAGAAAGAAAGAAATTTGTACGTATGTAGATGATTAAAGCAATACAATTACTACTTATTGTCTTCAGACAAACGAACGGCATAATTAACAACCAGGATTTGAATGCAGATCATAAACATGCGACTAGACACCACAAAGTACACTGTCCCCTTCATTCCCCAAGATATTTTTTTAATAATTTTTTAATTGTTACTGACTATTTTAATGTAGCCATGTTGGAGCATAGCATTAAAAATATTTCAGTCAATTATATCAACCACAGTAATTTGCCTGGTACTTATTTCATTAACCCTTTAAGCATTTCGATAACTCCCTTACATGTAATGCTCATCCATTCAAATAGCTTTCAGATTTCAAGGATGTGATTGCTTACTTTTATAATGACATTGCTGGGTAGTTGCAAGAGGTCTGATTTAGTTAGTCTGAACACAAAACAGGTAAAATATTTGGGCCTAATATGGCCAGTTTGAATGCTAAAGGGTTAATCTCCGAAGCTACAAATATAAAATAACTGTTAGGAGGTAATTATATTCTTGCATATTTCTGCCTCCATGAGGCCCAATGCTCAAATGGTAAATCTTATGTGCCAGCAGCACAGGTGCCAGTCAGACGGCACTGGTATCAGCCACGACTATGATTTCACTTGGCTCAACAGGTCTTCAAAAGCACAGCATATCGCTCAACATCTGAAGGGGTGTTTTTAATGGACCAGTTACTCAACACTGGCATTGGCCACGACTACAATCTCCCTTGGCTTGACGGGTCTTCTCAAGCACTATATATATATGTGTATATATTTACAATTTCCCATTATCTTCCCCCACCAATCCCCTCCTTTCAGTGCCTTCTCTCTCCTGTGTTGTTCTCCCTCGTTAGCACCTCACCCTCATCACATACCTACCACAACCCCGGCCTCTCTCCTGTATTCCATTCCATCATTTGTCTTGGTCACCTTTATCCACCCCCACCCCACCTTGTTCAAACCTCTGCATCACCCTGCTTATTCTCACCACTCCCAATGTTCCTTAAGGACATGTCTCCACATCTCCACCACCATCATCTCTCACTATTGCTCCCTTTACCTTACTCTGTAAACCATCTTTTCTTTTTCAATTGGAGTATTCATGCATCTACTCTACAACAGGACACCTATCCTTGTTCCTCCATACCTCTAATCTCTCATCAACTCACACAAAGTATATGTGTGCGTGTGTTATATGAGAAGCTTCTGCACAGTTTCCAACTACCAGAATGATGATGATAATAATGGTGGAAATGATAATAACTGAAGAGCTGATGATGGTGAATAAAACAACGATAATAAAGAAGAGAATGACGAAGAAAACAAGATGTCTGTTGTGTGTTCTCACCCAATCGTAAGCATCTTTATCTGGTTCTTTTGCTCTGCGAATATATTTGGTATAAAGAGAGAGAACTGCAGTTAACGTTCGGTTTGCCAGTTCTGGTCTGTCGCTTTCAGGAGGCACCACATGACTCATCACAGTTGTGCGTTCAACAATCAGCTGTGCAACTTCCTACAGGTACAAAAATGCAGAGTTAAACACACCAATATCTCCGAAGCAACTTTCTGCTGCAACGTTACCTGCAATTTTTTCATACATGTATTAAAATAAACTAACAAAAATAGAAATAAACTAACTGAAATCTTTTTGTGATCAAATGAATAAGGAATCATTAAGGAATCAGATTTACTGATTTTTGGAAATGTTAACCAATTTGAAAGTTGTGACATCCATACTATTTTTTCACAGGAATCATGAGGTGTGTTTGTATAACAGAAATAGATACAGCCGAAAATTTAATCAGGTTTCATCAATCATTTTCCACACTTTTTATTTTAATTTAAAAATTTTTTTTATTTATTTATTTTTTAAAATTTTTTTTTTTGTTATTGTAGAAACACTTCTTAACAAATAAATGACTAAATTCAGTTGCTGAAACATCAACCACATCAAATGCACTAATCTGGATTGAGGAGACCTGAAAAAAAACCCCAAAAACAATAGAGAATAAACATTCTACCTCTATGTGTAGATGATTAAAAATTATTTATAACTTTGACCCTTTTGTGTTCCAATATTTCTGTTGGAATATTCTGCTTTTGTTTCAATTCATTTTTAAAATACAGAAAAATATAGTAAAATAACTGTCTTCATCAAGATGATGTTAGGAACATAATTTCATAAAATTTTGATAGAAGGTTTTAATTAAGATAAATTTAAAATGAAAAGTTTGCATCAGAGGATCATGATGGGTTTCAGAGAGAGAGAGAGAGAGGGAGAGAGAGACAAAGAGAGAGAGAGAGAGAGAGAGAGAGAGAGAGAGAGAGAGAGAGAGAGAGAGAGAGATATGGGGGGAGGGGAAAGAAGAGCAATTACTTACAAATGCCAGGTCATCTAAATTCTGTAAACTGACATCTTTAACATGACGGTCTAAGAAGATGACATACGCACTGACCAGAGTTGGATCAGTTTCAACACGACAGGCCTGGAAATACAGAATTAGCATAGGTCAACAAGTTCAAAACAAGGATTGATGGTAGAGTGGTCAAGTGATGGTAAGTTAAAAATGCAGGGACATATTGATTGTAAAAATGTGACAGGTAGCTTCAATATTGATACTTCACAGATAAAACTGAATTGACAGAGTTGGTAGAGCATCAGATGGAATGTTTTGTGCTATTTATTCCAGCTCTCTGAGGTTTGAGTTCAAATCATAGTGAGGTAAATTTTGCTTTGACTCTTGTGGTGTTGATAAAGTGTAGGTGCCACTTAAAAGCACCCAGTCTACACTGTAAAATGGTTGGCGCTTGGAAGGGCATCCAGCTGTAAAAACCTTGCCAAAACTGACCTCGCTTGTGCTTGTGCCATGTAAAAAGCACTAAGTCCATTCTACTGAGTGGTCGGTGTTAGGAAGGGCATCCAGCTGCAGTTGTCTTACCAGAAATATAGTATCAAGGGTGCTTTTCCCTGATACAAACCCAAACTGCATCTTGCCTAAACTAACTCTCTCCCTGATTAGTTGGGCTATGGCCCTCTCCATGACTTTCATCACCTGATCCAAAAATTTGATACCTCTACAATTATTCCTATCTAATGTGTCACCTTTACCTTTGTAGCAGTTGACTATGGTACAGCTACACTTGTCATTGGGTATGATTCCTTCATGTATCACCTGGTTGACTATACGGGTGACTAGACTATAGCCTACACCGCCAGATATTTTAAGCATCTCTACAGTGATTCCTGAGGGGCTGGGAGCTTCCCATGTATATATATATATATATATATATACATACACACATATATATATTTGTGTGTCTGTCTGTCTGTCTCCCCGCTATTGCTTGACAACCGATTCTGGTGTGTTTATGTCCCCGTAACTTAATGGTCTGGCAAAACAGACTGATAGAATAAGTATTAGGCTTACAAAGAATAAGTCTTGGGGGCGGTTTCATCAACTAAAACCCTTTAAGGCAGTGCTCCAGCAAAGCCGTAGTCAAATGACTGAAACAAGAAAAGAATATGGTAACCTACCTGTACATGGCCAAAATCAACTTCGTGGCCTCGTGCTGGACTGAGAAACGATGGACAATGGTAAATGAGACCTACAAACTGATTGAACAAGATTGGACCAGTCCAATGCAGTGGACCAAGCAAGTGGAAAGAAAAGTATGTGGGGCTCAACAAAATGAGATGCACCCTAAAAGGAAACTTACCTTTCGAATTGCATAGCAGGCCTGGGTTCGGAGAGAATCAAACAAAGGCAAACTAGGGAGATAGAGAAGTAACCACTTATGTTGTGGAATCAACTTCAGAAACTGTTCCTCTTGTTCATCCACTTTGATGGGTTCAATCTCAGATGGAGGAATGTGAGACATCGACACAACAAGTGACAGACCCTGTTAATGAATCAGATAATGAGTCAAATAAATAAGCAAACAAACAAACAAAAAAAATTCCAAGTAACAAACTAGAGAAATAAAAATTTTCAGTTTTTTTATATTTAATCATGATCAATCATCCTCATTTAGTTTCTGCTTTCCTTGCAGGCATGGGTTGGATTGTTTAACTGAAACTGGTAAGCCAAAGAAGCTGCACCAGGTTCCAATTTGATCTGACATGGTTTCTATGGCAGGTACTCTTCCTAACACCAGCCACTCCAAGAGTGTAATGGGTGCTTTTTATATACCACTAGCATGGGTGCCAGTTACATGATACCGGCATCAGCCACACCTATGATTTCACTTTGCTTGACAAGTCTTCTCAAGCATGGTATATTGCTAACGGTCTCGGTCACTTAGCATTGGCTCCGTGAGGCCCAATGTCCAAAGGGTGCTTTTCACATGACACTGGTATGGATGCCTGTCATGTGACACCAGCATCAGTCAAGATCATGCTTTCACTCGGCTTGACGGATCTTCTCAAGCACAGTATGCCACCAAAGGTCTTGGTCACTTGTCATTGCCTCCATGAGGCCCAACGTTTGAAGATCATGCTAGAATGAAGGTGGTCTTTCCAGGATATTATCAGTCAATGGTCTGAAGCTCATAGCTTTCATTACAACCGTAGGATAGCTAAGTTTGCTTGTTGATGGACATATATATTTGTGTGTATGTATGGCTGAGAGGCTTGCTTCCTAAGCATCTGGTATTGGGTTCAATTCCAAGGCATGGAACCATGGACAAGTGTTTTCTATTTGACAACAGCTATATGAGTGGATTAGATAACCAGAAAATGAAAGCTTATCAGGCTATAGGATGCAATGTTGTTTGTTTCCAATCTTTTGTGAAAAAACAATGTAAGGCCATCAAGGCTGTAGAAATACCTGCTTCAACAAATTCCATCTGGCCCATGGAAGCATAGAAAATTGGATGTTAAAATGGTGAATTTGAATGAAGGTTTTCTGTTTAAACTTACCTGACTTAACAATATCATTATTGCTTTGAGAAGCAACACCTACCTTGATAGCCAGACTTCGACTTGAAGCTTGACTGGAAGATAGTCTCTTGAAAAAATAGTCCATAACTTCAAAAGTGGTGGTGCTATCACTTGATGGACTGTGCACCAGCATTTGGAGTTTGGCCAGTAGCTGTTCTTGTTTCTTCATTTTCTGAAAAACAGAAAGTATACGGACATTAGCAAAGCATCCTGGCATTGCCCGGGTGTTATGACCTACAACCACATTGTATTATTTGTTCCTTTCTTATAGGCAGAATCAGCACAGCTACTATATAGTGAACTGGATTACTGGTGGAATGAATATTTTATATTTGTTTAAAAGTGAAGGGGGAGGGGTACAATTTGAATGGGTTTTCATGAAAGTGCTTTCAGTTCTTAAGAAGGATCACAAAATTATGTAGCTTGCACCCCTTTTCCAGGTAGAGATGATAATGGTGAACCAGCGGGTTATGAATGAAGTAGCTCATTCTCTGCAGATTAATCATGGTTCTGCCTATCAAATTATCCATGATGAGACTGTGCAAGATGGGTGCTAAGACGGCTTCCTGCAAAGCACAAGCACAAACATCTTGAAGTCTGCCAATGTTTACTCGATTGCTACAAGAATGAGGGCGAGGAAACTTTGAGCAGAATAGTCAGAGGGGATGAAATGTGGGTCCATCATTATGAGGCAGAATCCAAAAGACAGAGTATGGAGTGGAAACATCCTGGCTCGCCAGTGACAAAGAAATTCAAGATTCAGTCTTCCATGGGAAAGGTGTTGCTAACCCTTTTTTGGGACTCAAAAGGGCCTATACTGGAAGACTACCTGGAAAAGGGGTCTACGATCAACAGTGCAAGATACAGTGCTTTGCTGGCCAACAAACTGAAGCCAACAATTTGCACCAAATGCCGAAGCCTATTGTTGGAGAAAGTTCTATGTTGTATGACGATGCATGCCCACACATGCCCAGACCATTGAAACCATTAACTAATTGGGTTGTGAGGTGCTGGAACACCGTGCCTACAGCCTAGATCTTGCTCGCTTCTGACTATCATATCTTTGGACTACTCAAAGATGATTTACGAGGTTGTTGGTTTCCTATGGATGAAGATGCAAAGGAAGCGATGCATAAATGATTGCACAATCAACCAAAAACCTTCTTCTTGGAGGGAATACACAAGCTTGTGGACCGCTGGACCAAGCGCATCGAAGGAGACTATATAGAAAAATGATGTACTTGTTTATCCTCTGCTTTTGTGGAAATACATTGAAAAAACAAGAGTACGCATAATTTTTGACTCTCTCTCATGTATATATATGTATGTGCATATATATATATATATATATATATATATATATATATATATATATATATATATATATACATATACATATATATTTACAGTTGTGGCCAAAAGTTTGGAACATAGACCTGTAAGTTAGAATTTTTATATTAAATGCCCAAATATATACATTGTATATGTTTGAATTGAATTGTACTTGGGTATAACAATTTTAATTTTTTTTAAATGTTCCAAACTTTTGGCCACAACTGTATATATGATAAACTTCCTACAGTTTCCATCTACCAAATCCACTTGGCCAAGGTGCCACTAAACCATGAATCTGTGAAGCAAACTCCTTAATCATACAACCATACTTGCACCTATATAAACAGAATAAAAGTATATTCTTATAAACACTAAATACTGACCCGCTTTTTCTGTTTCTCAGCTTCGAAATCTGCATCGTCATCTTCTGTAGAGTCTTGTGGATCGTGAAGCAGAAACTCACACAAACATTGCACTGGGAGAACATCCAGTGATCCTTCATTGGATTCTACCAACTCAGCCAGCCATGGCATAGATTGTGTAGTACCCTGCATCAGAATTTGTTAAGCAGTTATTAAAGAACATTAAAAAATATAGTATGTCTACTTCAGCATGGTTTCTACAGTTGGATGCCCTTCCTAATGCCAACTACTTTACCAAATGCTGTTTAGGATGCTGCTTTTGTGACAATGACACATGGGGTTGCCCAGTAACTAATCGTCCTCCAAACAAAGAAAAAGACCCCTTGACTGAGTGAGGTTGTAGTAGAGAGGGAAGTGGCTCAACACCAGGTGTTGAGAGGCTAACGTGTAATAGAGGGGACAGGTACAGGAGGGATACGTGTGTGGTTTAGAAGTAGCTGGAAAGTAGACAATGGTGGTGATAAGATGTTATGCATACTCTCAGGATACAAGAAGGTTAGTACAAGAGAGAATGTGGTCAGAGAATCGAAAAGTGGGGGAATAAGAGTTCATTAGAATTAGTGTAGAATGGCAAATGGTTGGAGATGGGGTACAGGTGAACGTAATGAATGAAACAAGGGTGGAGGTGTGGTCAATAGTCCAATATAAAAAAAAACAAAAACCCAGTTCCCAGTCTATATATAGAATATTTAAAATTATACCGCTGTCAAAACAATTTAAAATTTAAAAGACACATGGAAACATAATGTAGAAGTCAAAATAAAAACACTGTTCTGATATTATTTACCTGACGTTGAATTATGTCGAGCAGGAAGTCTGGGTTACGACTTCGGCACAACCGCTGACCAATTTTCAGATTCTGGTTCAAAGTCACGAGCTGCTCAATGACAGTAGAAGGAGGTTTACGTAAAGATCCTCTGTAAAGAACAACAGTGGGAATGGGATGATAACGTTACTATAGCTGTCATATACATGTGATGCTGCATATATACTTTCGTAAGTACATAAGCACACACACACACACACACACACACACACACAAAAAGGTGGGTGTGAGGAACACGTAGCTTTCAGGAGAGAGGGGGTAGGTGGCTTTTCTGCTGTCCCTCACAAAGAAACACTCACACACAGACACACATATATATACATACACATGTCTACTGTACACTATTTTAAACTTGTGATTACCTGTATGTACATTTGTAAATTTGTGTGTGTGTGTGTCACATCCTGTAACTGTCTGTCTCTCTACTTTTGTGGCTTAATTACACCTGACTCATACTAAAATTTATATATTGACATAGGATTGGGGATAGGAATGAGAGCAGAACTAAAACAGGAACTGAACAGGGAATGGAATAAGACATGAAACAGTGCAATGGAAATGGGAACTGGAAATGACCCCTGCTTTTCCAGGTATTACCAGGTAATTCAGTTAGTTACATATATTGTTTAAATGCACATTGTGTATCCTTCACTGATGTATATCAGCAAAGGATGTAAACATTAGCAAGAAAGCCCAAAAGAGAAAGAGAAATGCTTTCTGAATGAAGTCACTTGTGATATTTGTCTCACATGTAATACAGCCCTTCTCTTGTTATTTATCATCATCATCATCGTTTAATGTCCGTCTTCCATGCTGGCACAGGTGGGACAGCATGACAGGAACCAGCCAGTCAAGCAGAAGACTACATCAGGCTTCTGTGACTGTTTTGACATGGTTTTTACAGCTAGATGCCCTTCTTAACACCAACCACCCGACAGAGTGGACTGAGTGCTTTTTATGTGGCATGAGCACCGGCAAGGTCAGTTTTGGCCTGGTTTTTACAGCTGGAAGGGCCTTCCAAATGCCACCCACTTCACAGAAATACAAATGAACTAGTGGTTGGCACACTGAAAACCTATAATCAATGGCATTACTGTTCATCGATTGGGATATAAAAGTATTTAAAATTAAGTAACATATCGATAAAAGAATGAATCCAATGATGGGACGAATCAAAAATGGAAGGAAGGAAGAAAGAGGATAATTAAGAAGGGAACGAACACTTGAAGGAATCAATAGACACGAATAAATAAATGAAACAAAGAAAAGTACAAAAGAACAGAGGAATAAAAATTGAAATGTGGAACTTACGAGACATCCATAGTGGTGAGCTGAGATAGCAGCAAACTGTTTGACTCTGTGATAGTAATTTTACTGGTAGCAGCAGCTAAATGAGACTCAAATTCAAGTATCTCATGTTTCTCTTTTTCATAGAGCTGTAACAACATTATAACACATGTTAGAATACACTTATGTAATTGGCAGTGAGTCCCCTATCTCTCTCTCTCTCTATTTCTGTTCACTAATCCTTCAAAAAAAGATAACTTGGATCTTATTAGATTTATCTTCCTTGGTTACTGTATTAGTATTGCTAACATAATTACTGCGAATATACACATGAAAAATTTGTTTTAATTTTATTTTAATTTAGCAAGGATCATCCGATGCTGGGCTACACTGAGGAAATGACAAGAGACTGGAAGATGTGACGATTTGCTGTATTTGATAAGACACATCAAGCTAAGTAAAATGACTGTCTTCCAAACATACAGGCTTATCCTTTGCAGGTACCAGTGCCACTGCAGTGTAAATGCACCTGTGATGAAGACATGTAAAAAGCACCCAGCGCATTATTAAGTGGTTGGCGTTAGGAAGGGCATCCAGCTATAAAAACTATTCCACAACAGACTGTTGGAGTCCAGATAGCTCCCTGCTAGCCAGCTGTTAGTTTAATATCACCAACTAGTTTTCAGTCGCTTTTAGAATTTAGGTGTCCATGCTGTTGTAAATACACGATCCTGGTTTCCAACTTGTGGATAACTACCTAGTTTCCTCTCACCAAAAAACCCCCAACAATGATGGAGTTTTTTGATGATAAATCAAAGATTAAACAAACCTGCTTTTCATGGTTTTTGATCTCTTCAATATGTTTCTCTTCAGTGGCTGTTGTTGGAGGTGGAAATTTGTAATTGCTGGAAATGAGTTAACAAAAGGGGAAATATTCAAGACAATATTTAACTGTACAAATTGTAATTATTCAATGGCACTGAATAGATATACATGGAGACAGTATCTGGTCCTTAAGTTCCTCTTCACTGCTATAAAGAACCAAATTGCTCTCAACAGTGGCAAAAAAAAAAAAAAACCCACTGGAGAAACCAGCCAAAGATTTCATTACCTTCATGCGTTCAGGATAGCAGATCTGTTTGAAGAAGAAACTTTCTGAGTGATGAAAAACAGAAAGGCTATTGGGAGATGGCTGCAGATTTACCAGGGTGCCAAGGGCTTTTTCCCATTCCAGTTACAAAGACACTGGATATTATCATATGGTGTGAAAGAAAGTAGTAAATCTAGTTGAGTTAATGATTCCTCTTGAAGGTAACATGGACACCACACAGACTTGAAAGTTCAACCGTTATAAAAACCTCCTTACTAATTTTATTATAAAATCGAGAAATAGATGAGCTATATCTATGAATAGTAAGAGCTAGCAAGAAGAGGTATGAGAATATATCAACTATATAGTAAGAGAATCTGATCATATGAATAGTAAAGCCATGGTTAATATAAAAAATTTTTAAATGCAAAAATAACCAATGCATCCACTGTAAAGCAGAAGGAGCCACCTGTCCTTGTTAGGGCAAAGTTAGTTTGTTACTCAAAATTCATGCAAAATAAAAATAAAGCCTGCAATTCAGCTACTGTTCTTGTCAACTTGCCTGAAAATAAAAAATCTGAAACCTGCTACTGTGAAAATCCAAGCATACTATCAGAACGCAAAAACCTTGTCAATTTACTTTAAGAAATAATAATCTAAATTCTGCAAATCTTAATACTGAATTAAAGTTTAAAAGCAAACAAAAAAACTTCAGAAGTTCTTACAACTTTGGTCATCGTAACGCTTTGTTTTCATTTGTTTAATAAAAATTCCTCCTTGGATAATGATTTTGCTTTCATTTGGTGATAGACGACTATCATGCAGAAAATGCCAGCTTCTAAATCCTGTTTTCTGATTAGGTGAAAATCATTAAACTTTAAACCTCAGTAATATTTTTCTGCAATAAGTATGTATGTATGTGCATATGTATGTATGTATGTATGTATGTATGTATGTATATATATATATATATATATATATATATATATATATATATATATATATATGTATGTATGTATGTATGTATGTATGTATGTATGTATGTGTGTGTGTGTATTTATGATGGAGAGCAGAAAAGAGTTCATTTGTCATCAATTATCAACTTGCTTCCTCGCTACATATTCGTCACACCTTTGTTTCCCTTCATGAACACACACACACAAACACACTCTCACCACAACTGAAAAAACGTTTTAAGGCCAAATTGCCTCTTAACAGATTAGTCTTGTGAGCCCCATCTTCTGCTTCCTTTGTTTGAGATGGTGTTTAAGGTCCAGATGCCCTTCTTGTTATCAACTTTTACCTCTTAAAACATGCAGATACACAGTGTATCTCTTCTAAAACTGGGCTGCACACATCGCATTCGCTGTTGTTGCTTTCCCTATTTGTGTAGATAAGAAAAATGAAAAGAAAAGGAAGAACAACTTACTTGGTCATTGCCATTTCCATTAAACATTTCAAAATAGGGTAATTCTCCCAGGCAGTTTGTCCTAAACAGAAAACAAAATTAAAGATAATACACAACAATTTCAGCAGATCACTGACAGAAATCCCAGAAAATCCATGAGGTCAACTGCAAAAGATCTCCATGAATCAGAAAGAATGATCGGAAATGTTGTCCATGAAGACATCCAGTACAAGTTTTAGATGATGGAGAGTGGTCAATCCATGTCAAAAAAAAAAACAAAGGAAAATCATTTGCTCAGATCTAAAAGGTTATCAAAAATGACCAACAATCTTTCACTACTATAAACAGAAGGGATGCCATTTCAGCTAAATCTATATTAAATTGGAGTTTATCATGAACTTACAGACTAAACTGCTCACCATACTGCTTCTTTGGAGGTTTTCTATTTCCCAAGTTGACACCCATAGTTCTCTGAGACAAAACTACAGACTAATGAAACAAATGACTCACCAAAAGTACTGGGATTGAATGCCACAATGATAAGCAACATATTCCAAGCTTTCCAGTAAAGTGCAGATATGGCCAGAGTTGGTGGAGTATATCTGTTGAAAAAGAGTGAATTAAGGTACAAGAAAGGAATATAGAAAATTATAAAATATAGATCTTGGAAATCAACAAATTGAATTTAACAATTTTATCAGTCTTTATTATAGTGTTATATTTCTTCTTGAATTTCTTGGTAGCCTGACATACATACACATGTATAATGCTATAAACAGTTATGCAGAATATATGCAAATAGCATTAAGAAACTGATAGAGGAAAAATACAGTATTAGTCAAGATTAATAACTTGATTTATTCAGACAAGTGTCAGAGGTGGACATATTTTATGACTTATGATCTCATCAGTGACACAGATGTTTTCATATTTGCTAAAGTAGTGATACGAGAATCATTAAGTAAACATACAAAATTATATTAAAGATATTTTACAAACATAACTAAACAGATTTGTTCCTGTTATTCTCTTAAGCTTACTTGTAGAGCTTGATGCAGTCCTCTGGTTTGCCAGCTCCTATCAAATTGTCCAATCCATGTTAGCATGAAAAATGGACATTAAATGATGATGCTGGTGAAAATTTATATAAATTTTTACTTTCCATTTAGCACTATCAACACCTGGTACCTTACTAGGAACACGTTTTGAATGCAATAGTGGTTTCTTATCACTTTCCTTCGTGCTTTTTCGTTTACAAAACATCATTTTTTTGGCTAGATACAGACCAGTTCACGACACCATCTTATATATTCTAAATATAAATGCCAGAACAAATACTACAAAGTATTTTGTTAAACTTGCGAACAATTACATCCCAGCCTCCCGTCTCAATGTTATCCAAGGGAAAGGCAAAAGGGGCCGATACAGCTTGGCACTAGTGACACTGCAACTCATTTCTACAGCCGAGTGAACTGGAACAACATGAAATAAAGTGTCTTGCTCAAGAATTGACCTCACTACCTCATGATTGTGAGCCCAACACTCTAACCACTGAGCGATTCATTTAACATTATCATTTTTTGTCTGCTTTTTCTCTTCTGTTAAAGGTTGGATGAGAGCCAGTGAGGCAGCAAGATGCCAGTCTTCTAACTAACTTGTACCTGCTTTTCATGTAAGGTATTTTCATTCCACAGGCCTTCATACACAAAGAAACATTTTTTATGTTTTCCGTGAAGTTTTCACTGGTCCAGCTAGTGAATGATTAAAAGAAGAAACATAAATAGACATAACCAGTTAACAAGTAATAAATAAATCCAAGTCTCACCCTTTTGGTAAAACAATGTTCTCAGGATGTCGATAGGCACAAAGATTCATTAGAGCATCAACAAATTCTAGACGAGTGACTCGAAGAACTTCAACACCTGAAAAGTGAAAAACAAATGTTGAAAGAACAATAAGGTATAACAAAATAAGTAATGACACCATGAAAACAAAAGTGGATATAGTGTTCTTTAGCTCCATGTCTTCTCTGACTGAGCAGACAAATCAGTTTTGATCAAAGGCACTCTAGCGATGACAATTCCAAATTTTTGTACATCTACAAATACATTTTCCATGTCATTATTTCTTCCTTTTGAAAGACTGTAAGGTTAACTTATATTTTTTTTTTTTGGGGGGGGGGAGGGTTAAATTTAGCTATTTATACTGGATAGGGAGGTAACAATGTAGTGTAACTAGGATTGCACAATACAATGTCTCCTTTTAAGACAGCAGAATGTGATTTGGCTGCTATTTCTAGCAAGTGGAGTACCGACATAATGCATCTGAAACTGCATCCAAAATGCATCCTCCTTTATGGTGTTGCTGTTTCACCCCAGGAAAGCACTAATCTAAAAAAGACCTGTACATTCACACACACAGACACATACACATATACCCACATAGCTAGAATGAGAACTGGTTGGAGAAAGTCCAGGGAGCTACTATCACTGCTGGCAACAAAGAACGAAGGGTAGATTATATGATGCTTATATTAGACCTGCAATGCTGCATGGAAGTGAGAGATGGGCCTTAAATGTAGAGGACTTGAAAAGTAAGAAAGAAAATGAAGTCAGCATGCTCTGATGGATGTGCATTGTGAGCATGCATGAAATAATTAGGACAAAAGCTGGATATAAAAGGAATCAGAAGTTGTGTTCAAGAAAAAAGACTGTGCTGTATAGAGACATGATGTGTATGGGTGAAAACAACTGTATAGAGAAGTGCCAATCACTAAATGTGGCTCGAACTTGCAGCAGAAGAAGACCCCAGGAAGACATGAAATGAAGTGGTTAAGGCCAACCTCAGAACTCTGAACTACAGGGAGGAAATGACAAAAGGCCAGATCGCTGGCAATACAAGGTTCTCAAAAAGACCAGGCTTCGTCAGCAAGACTGGAAGTGCTATGTATTGTGTGCTTCACACACACGTTACAGTGACTCATTCCCTCCTCCCATGCATTAGGCCTACCTCTTCTCCCACCCAGGCTCCTACAGAATACCCAGCCATATCATCCTTCTCTCCTGTCCTTCATCCCTGACAACTGTATCAACCCCACTACTCCAGCTGCTTGCCCTGCACCCACCCACTCTCTTTTCTATCCCCTTGTCTCCCCAACTTGTGCCTCTGCTCATCTACCCTTCAACACAACCTACTTTGGCAGTTTTCCTCTTCATCCTTTCATTCTTTGTCACATCCTATCTGGCAAACTGATTCTTCAACCTACTTAGTGTCTTGTGAGGCCACCTCAGAATCTCTCCCAGCTCTTATTCCTCATTTTCTCTTTCTTTCTCCTTCCCCTATTAGATGTGAGTAGCCATGCAGATCCTCTACAAGAACCTACACTGCCCCCCCCCCCCTCCCCGCAGGGTTTATAGTTATGTCTGCTGCATGGCAAGCTCCATAGTGCAGTGACAAGAATAAAGCACCCAATCCACACTGTAAAGTGACTGCAAGGACTGCATCAAATCCTGTCGAACTGCCAAACCATGCCAGCATGGAGCAGGGATGATGATGATGATGATGATACATACAAACATACACACTCACATGCATCTATACATATGTTTGTGAGTCTTTACTTCTGTGTGTCTCCACACTGACACCATTTGATTGACAGCATCTTCTCAAAACAATATTCTCTGCAGCTCAGTGATTTCAACTTGTGAAGAATAAAAAAAATATCTTGCTTGAAAAACAGTGAGGTGACAGGAAGGTTCTGCTGCTGACTACTGAGACAATAGATTTCTTCCCATCCGGACCAGCAGAGGAAAAGCAGACATAAAAGGGATGAGAAACAAAGCAATATATGTAGAGAGACAAAAAGTGAGTCACTGTAATTGACAGCTTCGACATGGGTTCAAGTTGAGATAAAAAGAGATAATGCAGTGAGCCCCTACATGCAAGGATCTGACCACAAGACCAACAAACAACCATTGCCAAATACTGGTCATATGACTTAAGTAAAAGAAAAGATTAAAAAATTGTGTGTCAATTGAAATGTGAAAACAGAATTTTATGTTTCCTACCTTCCAGTCGAATCATAGCAGCTCTTTTGATCAATTGGTCAGCTAATTCAACAGCATCTGCAGAGCTGAGAGAAAGTTCTCGAGACAAACCTATGACGAGGACACGCATTAGTGTATCTTCAAGAACAGGGACTTCAGAAGCAATGCGGAGCATTAAGCTGTGGAAAGAGAGAGAGAGAGAGATAATTGTTAAGATAGGAATAATTGAGTACAAAGAAGATGCATAAATGGATGTCTAGTGTTTGAACAAATTGTTTCCAAGTGTGAAAGTGAAGAGGCACACATGAGTGAACTAGAGACAGAGAGACAGAGAGATGGTGAGTGTGTGTGTGTGTGTGTGTGGACTACACACACATATGTCTACCTAAATCTGACTTTCTATGCTCACAGCATAAGAGATGTTTTGATTATTACCCATAAAAGTATGGTAGATATTAAAACAATGATAGTGGTGGTGGTGGTGATGAGGTTAATGACTAAAATAAATCAATTGCAAAATCACAGTTAACACACCAAGCTTTAGAGAGATTTTATCTGGCAAAAAGGATCCTCATTCACCTCTACTGAAGCTCCCCAATCAGATGCACTTTTCCATGCTTCCAGCAGAAAATTAAACACCACACACACAATTGAAATGCTTAATAACAAGAAAGAGGGAAAAAAAAGACAAAAAACAATCCAATGAAAAATATATCACAAATTTTTTTAAGACCAGTGGACGAAAATCTTACTAGAAAAAAAAAAAAACAATGGCTGACAACAGGAAGAGCATCTTGTCATAGAATACTGCCTCAATCAGTCTTGTCCACTCCATACTAGCACAGAAAAAGTATATGAAATGATAATGAAGATGAAAGAAGAGTTCATATTGTGTGTGTGTGTGTGTGTGTGTGTGTGTGTGTGTGTGTGTGTGAGAGTGAAAGAAGTAGTTTACAGTGATGCCTGCTTTTACAGAACTATTACTTCATCGCATGTGTGTTGTTGACACAGTGCTTAACCGGAAAAAGACTTTGCTATAAAAGAAGCATACTCTTACCAAAAATAGGGTTAGGTCGGAAAAATGGGTCAATCGATTGTTGCAAATACTACTTACGCACGGTCAGACTCCAGGGGCCAGTTGTCTTTGTTGTGGTAATGCTCAGTACTTTCCATAAACAAGACTTTATGTAAACTGAAATCAAATGAGATCTTCATAATAATAGGAAAACAAGACTAAAGAGCCGCAACATGGCCATGTTGGAATGTTAGCGATTCATTACCAAATACATGGCATCCCAAAAATCTTATTCATGCACTGCACAAGGAGACAGGGAACCACTTTAATATTTCAAAGCCAATTTTAAAATATATTACGGTATTCCTTTTCTATATACTCTTAGCTAAAAACTTCTTGGTTGTACCCTGACATGGCACAAAACCAAACTGCATCTTATCTGATTCTCTTCCTAATCAATTCTGCAAATACATTTTCTGTTACTTTTACAATCAAATCAATCAGTTTGATATGTCTGTAGTTGGTTCTTTATAAAACATCCTTAACTGCTGTAGTAGTTGACTGTTGATGGCTATAACCAATCAGTTGGTATGATACCTATGTATCATACTTGATAGATTATGTGAGAGATTAGCTTGAGTCTTAATTGCCACATATCTTCAGCATCTCAATGGAATTGTAACTTTCTCCCATCTTCATGTCCTTCATGGCCACTCTGACCATATAACTGTCCACTTCAACAGCTGGTTCCCTCTATAAGTAGTTCTTCTTCTTCTCACAACATTTTCAAGCCTAAGATGACCAAAGTGGAATTTGATTTCAGAAGGCAAAGCATCAGAACAAAAAACACAAACCATTTGTTTGATGTTCTAACAACAAGAACAACAATAATAATAGTTTTTTGATTTAGGCACAAGACCAGCAGGTCTTAAAGTGCTGGAACAGGTCGTATAAGGCCTTTCCACTGATTCTGCCATTCCACCACCCACCAATTCAATAATACCAACCCACTCCCATCCTAATCATAATAATGCTTTCTACTATGGACACAAGGCTTAAAATTTTTTTTTTTGGGGGGGGGGGGGGCTACTCGATTACATTGACCCTAGTGTGTCACTAGTACTTATTTTATCGACCCTGAAAGAATGAAAAGCAGAGTCAACCTCAGTAGAATTTGAACTCAGACAAAATGCCACTAAGCATTCTGCTAGTCATGCTAACAATTCTGCCATCTAACCACCCTAGTTACAACAACAAAAGATAAAATTATGCAAGAGTTCTGAATTCAAGGATAAAAAAGCAGTCATTACCAGTGAACATATTCATGTGGTTTCATTTCAACTATACTTGGTACAACAGTGTGAAGCCACCACACACTGTCTCGTTGAATAAGTGTTACCTGCTGCTGATATTGGTGAAGAATTTCCAAATCTGAAAATTATAAATGAAAAAAAAAAAAAAAAAAAATACCAAAGACATCATCATCATCATCATCATCATTCTTATATCCACTTTCTGCCACATTCAGTAATTTGGTGTAGATGAATGGCTTGTAACTGGATGAGTTTAGCGAAGAATTAAGCATAGATGTAGTTCAAGGCTCAGTCCACAGTTCCCCCCTATTTATTATAGACCTACAGGCCATCATAGAAGAATTCAAGACTAGATGCCCTTGGGAACACGTATATGCTGATGACCTAGCTCTCATAGCTGAATCTATAAGAAAATTAGAGAGGAAATTCTGAGCATGGAAGCCTTAGCAAAGGTTCTAGTCAGTAAGAAAGAAGATAGGAGTCTGATATCTTCAGGGAAATAGCCTTGCTCACTATGAAGTAATGAAATAGGTATAAATTCCATAAACTGTACCCAATGTAAACGATAGACATGCAAGAAATGTAGTGGAATCAAAGGTAGACTAGCAGAGAACTTAAGCTTTGCATATTAAAGATGCACTAGAGTAGTATGTATTAAGAACATACCAGAAATAGATGATTTTGAATTCTAGGATGACTCACTAGAAATATGCTGTGTCTAGGGAGAGTCATACTGTCTTAATAATGCCTTATTATCTAACACACTCACTGATTTGATTTCCACTCATTTATTATTTATATTTTTGCTTTCAAAGCTGTTGTTGCTTTTGCAACCTTGTCAATCATCCTATTTTTCAGTGTAATAACTTTACTAACCTTTACGATCACCACGGGCCAAATTGCCAAAAGCTTCTCTCACTGAAGGTGTGATTCCGACCAAGATGGTCAAAGTGATAAGATCAGTTATTGCCAAAACATACCGCTCCTAAGAAAAAAAAAATTATATATATATATATATATATATATATGAGGTACTTTTGGTGAAGCATTTAAAGAGATTTGTGTAAGGCTGGAACAACGAAAGAATCACAAGCTAAACTACAAAAGGGAAAAGAAAAAACAAATGATACAGTGATCAGATATATCTGCTGAACATTAGCTCACTCGCTCCCTCCCTCAAATCAGCATTGCCTGAACAGGTGCACAGTGTGCCCCACGTCAGGTATCAAAGTGATCACAGAGCAATGGGAAATGAAATATTTTGTTCAGAGACACAACGCACCGCCCAGTCTAGGAATTGAAACCAGGATGTCACAGTTGTCACTGCAACACCCTAACCATCATATATACAGGGTGTCCCAAAAATAAGGCAACCAAAGTTTCGGGCTTTAATAACTATCAATAAATGTGATAAGATATGAAAAATATACATCATTATAAAAGCTTAGTGTGTCTTCTTTTTCTTTAAGACTAAATAAACTCAGATATATAAATTAGATAATGGCTAGAGACTGAAACATAATTATAATCTTCCACAAAGGAGGTGAAAGTAATACAGTTTTAGCAAAAAGCTTAAGATTAACAGAACAGTCTGGAAAATTGTCAAGAAATTTCAAGAGACTGGTTCCACCAGTGATTGAACTGGACGTGAGTGAAAAAGAAGTGCGCAGACACCTCAGAGAAAACGTATGGTGATATTCTCATTATTCTGTCAGAAAACTGGCTGCCACAGCAAAAATAAGCTGACCATCAATGCATTGAGTGCTGAAGGAGGATCTCAAGACCTACTCCTACAAGATGATCTGCCATCATGAGCTCACACAAGTTTATAAGGCCATGAGACTGGAGAGAAGTCATCTTATCTTGTGTCAGGTAGCTGAAGGCATGGGCCCAATTTGTTTTGGCAAATTGGAAAAAGTTGGTTGCCCTAATTAATTAGGTAAGGAGAGAGAGAGTTTTAATTAAAACTTTATTACAAGTTTTATTCAGTTGTTACACCCTATTCTCCCCATTCTGAAGTTCCATGCCTCCCACAAAATATCCTTCCTCACACTAGTGGAGCATATACCCCTGTTTGAGAAACACTGCAGAGTAGATGGAAACTGTATAGAAGCCCATCATACACAAGTACATCTGAGTAAATTGATGCATACAAGGGAGTTAACTATCTAGAGAGACATAACTCTGATAAACTTGGCTATTCGATAATAATAGTGGTTCATAAGATGAGCAGCAGACCAAGAACAGAGGTTAACATAATTAATACCATTGAAGGTAGTGCCGTACATGACTTCTGTATAGAAATATTGAAACCAGTAAGAGAATAATGGAATAAAAGAATACTTACTTTAAATGCTTGATCCATATCAAGAAATTTAGTCTCAGTTCGTTTTTGCATCAGACCCAAACAGAAAGCCACAAAGTTCAAATCATGCCTCAATGAACGAACTATTTCCCTAAATAGAGCCCTTAATGCTCTTAGGTAGTCTTCTTTATTAACCAACAGGTCCTGGAAGATTTCAGCAAGGATCTGTAGGAGAGATATGCAAAAGACATTAGGAACATCAGATGAGGAGGAGAGAAAAAACAAAATAGTGATATTAGTAACAAAGATAATGATTGTGATGATATTGGTGCTGATGATGGGAATTGTGGTGGTGGTGATGTTGGCTAGGATGATGCTGATGTTGATTACAGTGGTGACAGTAATGATGCTGTTGGCTATGGCAACGGTAGTGATGGTGATGGTGGTGATCACGAAGAAGATAACAGGCAGTGGTGAGTTGGTGTCCAGCTCAGGTCAGACTTGATCAAGCAAACACATCCCATCTTTCACGGACTTTTGTTGTTCTTTTGGAAGTATTATGGCTGTCATTTAATGTAAGTATGACAGCTACTTGATTCAGGTTCAGCAAACACAGAAGCTCCTGGTGGTGATGATGATGATGATGTTAAAATCAGCCGTGACCGAGCAGACGTAGGAGTCTAAGATACTGCAACCTTATCTCACTCCGTCACCTCAGACACAGTGCAACCAGCATGGAATATAGACATGACGATGACGACGATTATGACGATACTTACTCTAGCAGATGTTTCTGGAGAACTTTGACATATTACACCAAGTAAAGCCATGTTGTTAGGGTTACGAGCACTGGACAACTCATTGTAGATGGTCTGGGTTAATATCATACGTAAATTTTCAGAGTTTTGGGAGAGAAGTTCTCTGTAATTATATCAAAAAAAAAAAAAAAAAAGAAATATAATTATTTCAAACATTGGCACAGTATTATGGAGTGATTACAGTCAGGCAAATTAACCCCAGTGTACTTTATCCCTTTTACTGATTTCAACCATCAGGCTATGATTATGTTGGAACTTAAATTTCAAGGGCTTAATTGATCATATCAACCCTGCAATGATTATTTCAGTCTGGTACTTATTTTATATTTCATTGATCTACATTCATCAAACAGCCAAGTCACATCGTTTGGTTCAACAATAACTTTATATCAATAAAAACAGAGACAAACACACACACAAGAAACCTCTACACAAATATTACCCATTTCAGAATTAGAATCCTAATTATGCAATGTCAATGTATGGTATAATGTACACCACAAAATCACCATGAACCAAAAACCCCTAAAAAGGTTTAACTCTAAAGAACTATCAATGACTTGTAGGTATATGGTATTTCGTTATGCAACTACAATATACTATAAAGTATATTAAATGTTTTTTATGAGTCAACACCACATCCTGCTGTTTTAGCAGTGCACTTTACATTATTTTGT
This sequence comes from Octopus bimaculoides, assembly GCF_046866305.1. Taxonomy (NCBI): domain Eukaryota; kingdom Metazoa; phylum Mollusca; class Cephalopoda; order Octopoda; family Octopodidae; genus Octopus; species Octopus bimaculoides. The sequence goes on along the minus strand of NC_142949.1, from coordinate 460,809 downwards.
TAAGGTTATTTCTACAGATATAAATTATAGCCAGCACTGATTTTTTGCTACAATATTTCATATCAAGATGTAAACATTGAGACTGAAGATAAAAATGAGTAATGAGTGTATATGCCATATTTCAGGGGTTTTTTGCCCCTTCATCAGCACCCATCTAACCCATTCTTGCCTCTGAACACATTGCTTACATAGCCACCGCATACAGCAGTGTTAAGCTATTGGATTTACCAATTTACATATGAAACACATTCCTGGAGATGCTACGTAAATATTAATGATTTGTAGGTACGTGGTATTTTGTTATGCAACCATACAATATAAATAATATACTGTATAAATAATGTAAAAAGCACTGCTAATGCAGTAGAACATGGGGTTGACTTATAAACATTTAATATACAAGGTGTCCCAAAAGTCGCTGAGAGATTTCAATTTTCAATAGCTAAATCATGAGTGCAACACTAACCACTTGGCCACACATTTTATCCACTCAGACATGTCCTGGGTAACATGTACTGAATTAAGCACAAATTTTTTAAAAAATAAAAATAAATTATTTTCATTTTTGCCACACAAATTCTCACAAATCAGAAACTCAAAAAGTGAGAACTACTACGTAAATTGTTTTATATTTTACCAAACTCCTTCAAAATCATAATATTAAAAAGAATTGAAAAACACAGGCAACTGGAGCCTCTACTTGGTGTCTCAACTTGTAAATAGCAGTCAAGTGTCCCTCAAACCAGACCCAAAGAGCCTGTTGAATGATGTGTTCTTGGGTTTCCTTCACGTAGGAAAAAGACAAGTCATGGATGGAAAACCTCTGACTGTAGGTCCATAAGTGGGCTCAATCAGAAGTGTTTTAGGGATATGCCACAAGAACTCATAACAAATATAATCAGGGAATGAGTTAATGAAAAGAAAAAGTCTTACCGCAGACTTGAAAGGTAATGGTTAATTAGAGGTTTAGTTTTCAGTCGAATTTTGGTTAGTTGAACAATAGTCTCCACATCCATGGAAGATGATTGGTCACAATTGAGACAGACAGAAAGTAGAAGGTCTTGAGCTGATCTAGACAACTGTAATGGGAGAAAATGTAAAAATATTTTTTAGTCATATTTCACAAAGGATAACAGATTAAATTACAAACTGTTTAAGTTTAGCAAAACCTTTGGGATTCCATCAAGAGTTAAGTCAAAACTCTTCATGGAATCCCATCTCTTGTCTGCTGGGGCTTAGTTTTGTCTTTTTCACAGTAGTGACAAACCAGATGTGACACCTCTCATAACAGAAAGCTGTTGCTGTATTTTTTTACCAAACCAGCCACTCTGAAGAGTGCAGTCTTAAGATAATCACCTGATTATTAAATATACTGTGTAACTGATTGGTAAGATCAGTTGAAATGGATCTAGAATATTATATATATCTTAATATAGCCTCTTCCATATGTAGCCATCAGCACTTCTTTATACATCTGTCCTCATCCATCCACATGACAATACCAGTACAATCTCACCTGCACACCCCATAAGATGCTTCTTATACCCAATTTTTATCAACATATTTGTGCTTTGTCATATATGCATGCTGACATTTTAATCTAGCAAAGCATGAAAATTCACACAACCAACCTTTGGATTTTGTAGCCACATTTCTAGACGCTGTGCTGCAGTAAGACGGATCTCCCCAGAACCACAAGTGACTGTCATAAGCCGGATTAGGTTGCGTGTTGAACCATCCATTGGCTGACGTTTGTTCAGTTGTTCTCTCACAATTTCAAGGACATCTGATTCTATCATCTCTTGCTGGTAAACGTATCTAAGGTAAAAAGCAAAGAAGTTGGAAAATGAAAATAAAAAAAATATATCCCAGGGGAACTAATCACAGTCTGCATCAACGAAAAATTTAGTAAAGTTTTGCAAATTTGAACATGGTTGTATGTCATGGGCAGACAAGAGTTTTAAGCAAAGCCTTTCACCAAAGACAGAAAAGAAAAGATTTCTCTCCAAACAAAAGATTAGCTGGAATTTTCAATACTCACATTCTGTCTCAGCATATAAACTTAACCAAATTTGAAAACTTTGTAAATATCTATGAGAATATCTTCATCTGTACTACTCATAATTATGTGACAGATAATTTGCCATTTAATGAAAAGAATACACAAAATGGAGAAATATAACTGCATTCTAAAAATATCTGAGATGTCTTGCATTCACACTTCACTAACAACCTTAAATAGAGATGAAACCTTCACATTAGAGTCTAAACTGGAAATAAAATGCACACAAATGAATACCTAGAACAAGGTCAAAGATCAAGATGAAAATCACACACACATCAATACCTTAATAAGGTTAAATACTACGACACCAAGGTCAAAGTTACAGACATACCTTCAAAGCTCAAAGTTTAATGTCTTACTATAAGTCGAAACCAATCACATTTCTCACCTGCGGGTTATCGGAGAGTTATCAGCATCCCAGAAGCCAGATTTGAAGCTGTCACTATCAATACTTTTGTCTTCTTCTTCACACACACTCAATGATGGACTTGCTGAGGAGGGGGGAAAACATATTAATAGATTGCTTAATTATTAATTTACATTTGTTTTGTGATAATTTAAGGTATTGTGCTGTTGTTTCTGATGAAAAATTGCATCAGATTTATTCTGCATTTGTTTACTTTTAAAATTAAGAAATACAAAGTTACACAAAAAAAAAAAAAAAACAGAATTAAAGGGAAAATTATGAAACATAAAAAACAATGCTTAAATGTCTGAGGTAAGAACAAGATTACAACTTTGTGTGACCATCACTGATATAAAGTGCTGTAGCATGGTCTTAAACCTGATAGCTAAAATAAAGTGAAGAACTAATTAACTTCACTTTTACAGAGGAGAAATACTTCAATATTTATATTAACACTACATATTGATCTGTTCGATCTTTCATTGTCAAATGATCGATTGAATCTGTCACCCGGTTTAACACCACCATCAGGTCTTTGGGTGCAAGCATTTGAAGATACCTTTCTCTCCCCAACCAGATTTACAGGCCCTGAGGCAGGACTGTGGGCACTGCCCTTCCTCCTGTTGAAGTGGAAAAAAGTTGAAGAACCATGTGGTTGGGAAGCAAACTTCGTACCACACAGCCATACTTGAGCATTCTAAAGTAAAAAAAAATGAATCATTTTTTATCTTTGATGCTTTCTACAAAGTCAACTTGATATTCGTTTGTAAAGTAACTTACAACTTCCAGACTGTTCTCCAGATTTTGAACCTTCAATATTTGACAATAATCTGTTTTTTGTGGGAGTCTTTGTGTTAAATGCTGTGAGTATATTATCGACAAATGTTTTGCACTCTTCTTTGTCCACCCAGTTATGTTCACCGAGGGAGTCTTCTACATAAACCTGAACAGACAAAAAAAAAAAAATCAAAATAAATTTAGTGAAAAATAAGTAAATCTGAGAAGCTAAGATTTTCTTCTAAAGAACATTTTTTTTTTGATAAAATGCTATTTCAGTAGAATAGTCTGAGCATTTAGAAAATTGAATGTGCCTCAACTGGAATAGATAAACCACTATTTCATTTAGAGAGAAAAACAAAGCATGGAATAAATAGATGTTATGATTTTTCAGACAGAAGGCTTTCATTTTTTACCCTGTTTGTGAAGGGTCAAAAGGCACATGATAGCCTCTATCTGTACCCTTGACCTGCTGGAAATAGCAATCAAATCTTCTTCAAATCACACCCTAACATCTTAAAAAATGAAGGACTCATTGGTCAATGAAGTCCGAGACATGAAAAGATGACCACAGCTGAGTGTCTCTGATCATAAGTCTGCATGGTTAGGACTCAACAACAACAACAATAACCGATTGGTCATTGACATAGAGAGACTATACATTCATCACTAAAGCTTGATAAAACAGTAGTGACCAATGCAGCTGACCAATGTTAGCTATTTTCAGCCAATGTCCTGGTCAACAATATTCCGGTGTATTCGTCTGGACATGGTGAAGTGAAAAAATCAATGCTACAGTTTGAACCATTGAGGCTTTGGCTGGAAGGCTGACACGTCATCACCATCCTCAGCTGTATGATCACCATTATTGGTCAAAGGTCAGCAGATCATAAACTCATCAAGTCATATCACTACCCTTATTGGAGTGGTCTTCAACTCACCAAACTGTGTCATCAATGTTGTGGGGGGTCAGTACTTCACTGACCCACCCAGCGGCAGCAGCAGCCACCATTGCCACCACCAAACTGTTGTTTCAAGCCATTTTAGTTGATTATATTGACACCTGTGCTTTGTTAAGATTTTATAAACCGTCAGAGGTTTATAAAGGCAAAGCTGACCTGAATGGAACTGAAATTCAGAATAGAGAGAGACCTTACCAGATTTTCTTCTCGGAGGTTCTCTGCCAATGCTGCCAACTCACCCCCATCACACTATCTGTCTTTCCATTCTATGATGGGTAGATAAGTGTGCAATACAACATATTGTCACCCCTCTCGACTGAGCTACCAACAAGGGAGACATGACATGTTAGAAATAGCAGCTAAATCTCCTCTAAAAATTACAGCTTAACATCTTTAAAAAAAAAAAGGATACTGGGGTAACATAGTTCAAGGTACACTACAGCTGAAAAAAAAAGTGGGATAACCCTGGCTGGAATAGATTTTGAGCACCAGTCCATTTGATCAGGGAATAACGAAAGAGCTAAACAACAATAATTCCTTTTCCTCTCAATTTTGTATAATCTTATCTGTATAATCCAACATCCTCAGTGATTTGACGTTACCACTTCCAGAAGTTATTTTATCCCCCAATAAGCTAAAAAGACTGCCAAAAAGTCAATGTTCACAGTAGAAATGCTGGGCCCAGTTTACCTTGACAAAATCATCTGGCCAGTTGTCATCTTCGCTGTAAGCTGCCATCAAAATGTTACATGCTAGAACTGAAACCAATGGATTGCCTTTTGCTTTGAAATTGATGGACACATCACGCTTTAACAAACTGCAGAAAGCCTGAAAATATAAATAAATACAAAAATGAATGTGTAATTTTTCTTTGGGTTTTTTTTTCTTTTTCTTTTTGAAGAAAAAAACTGAAGGGAAAAATACAAATGACATTCAACTAAATTCTATCATTCAATAATAGCTGTAAAATAGTGTGTGGAGTTGTGTCTCTTTATGACAAAAAAGGTACCTTAGTCATTTACTAAATATAGAATTCAATAAAATAAGTACTAGATTCAATACAACCAATTAAACACGTGAAGACAGTACTCTAAGATGGCCATAGAACAACGACTAAAACCAGTAAAAGAATAAGAGAATATTCCAGAAGAGATTAACCTTTTGCTTTTTCTCACCAAAAGATAAACGAAGTAAGCCAAGTGTGTCTCTTCGTGTTAACTCACCTCTGTCACAAGTTCACTGAGAAAGATACTTGGTTTTACTCTGACCAGGTATATTAAGCTGAGGTAGAGGCACGGATCTGGTTTGGATCGGTTAGCACGGAGAGATTTAACTGCGCCACAGAGTAGTCCATCCACCCTCTCCATATCACTGTCAAGAGCATCTTGAACTTCTGTGAGAAAGTCAGCAGCATCCACTGAAAGCAAAGATGTTAGAAAGAATTAAATTAGGTCAAAATGTTGGTCATAATTACTGCTCGTTACCATCGGCGTCTTCATCGTTTTCTACATAAATTTTCAGCTCACAGCTAGCATCACCATACAGGAGCCTCTATATAGGCACTCAACATACTAGAAACAGCAACTAAATCTCCTTCAGCACAAACCTTACTATCTATATCTATAAAATTCACTGTGTGTGTGTGAGTGTTTCCTCTATGTACAGCCAAACTGCTGGATCAATCAGTACCAAATTTGGCATGAAGGTTTTCCATTACTTGGGGAAGGTTTGCGGGGGGGGGGGGGGGGGTCAAATTTTGGCCCATGTCCATACCCTCCATGGTAATCTTTCGTTACGAGAGCAGAAATTGAAAGAGAGTCAAAAGTGAAAGATGGAAGTGTGTGTGTGAGAGAGAGAGAGAGAGAGAGAGAGTGAGTGCCACTTACGCATACATAACAACACACATCTTCAATCAATCTCTCTCTCTCTCTCTCACACACACACACACACGTACAAAAAAGATGTACGCATATGTATTTATGTATGTACATGTATATGAAAGATAGTGTGTGTGTGTGAGAGAGTGTGAGTGCCACTTATATATGCATGACAACACACACCTTCATTCACACACACACACACACACACACAAAAGAGATGTATGCATGTACGTGTATATGAAAGATGTGTATGAAAGAGAGAGAGAGTGAGTGCCACTTACACATACATGCAATAAATATACATGACAACATACTTCCTACCTGGCCAGCCCCTGTCAACTGTCCCCCCATGCATGTATGGAAGATGGACATTAAACAATGATGATGATGACGATGAAAGAGGAAAAGGCAATATCTAAAAGGTACTGACCTTCAATGGCAGATTCTTCATATAATGGCACTTGGACAATGGAAGAAGTTTTTTTATCCAAATCTGAAGGACGTCCAAGAGGTGTGAAAGTAGCACCAAGGAGTTTTGGTTTTTTAGCCAAGCTAACTGGCACTGCTGCACCGGGTTCACGCTTTCGGTCTGGATTTGACAAGCTTGATTTCTTTCCAGCACTGCTGGAACATACTCTGAGCTCAGTTTCAGATGAAGACTTGCTCTGTTTACCTAAAGCTATGAAATCTCCTGGTGGAGGGAGGGCTGAAAATAGATAAATAAAACGTTTGTCATTTAATAAAACAATGATAATATTTTGTAAAATAATGTCATATATATATTTATGTCAAAGCCAACAGGAAGCGGTCCAGCTTCCTAGGGCTAAATAGCAGTAGTATATTCCCTTATTGGGACTGTCACGTTAAGTCGACAGTATACAACTACTTTATATATATATATATAGTTTTCAATGTGTGTGTTTGCAACATAAGCTGTATTATTGTGATCACCTTGGGAAAGAGTTTTTCTTACATAACACTAATTGGCTGATAACATTATGCAGAAAATACAGAAATATACAAAACTTAAGCATTTCTCAGATCTCTTCTCTCCACCTACCCTCTTCCCCCAAGATCGATTCTTCCTCAATACACATTACTTTTCAGCACCCGCGTACGTACGTACGTACGTATTCATGCATGCATGTATACATACACATGAGGGGAGGGGCTGAAAAGTTCATGGCTTTAGAGTTATCGTGAAAGGTCCGGCTGGAGGCAGAACCTTCCAAGTTCTTTTACAGGGCTTAGAAAAACTGAAAGACCACAGCAATAAGTGTGTGGATCTGAGAGGGGAATATGTTGAATAAAATCATCACGAACTGATCCTCCTGTATTTTCTTTTACATATAATATATACATACACACACACACACACACACACATATATATATATATATATATATATATATAGGTAATCTTCAAGTTTAGGGGGATAAAAAATAAATAAAAATATTCAATTGAAGTAACTGAACGTCTTACCAGTATTCTCCGTACATCTCTGTTTATAAATAAATCACACGCGTGATTTGATTGACGTTAGGATTAGGGTGTGATTTATTTACAAACAGCTAGAAGAAAACGGATAATACTGGTAAGTCGTTCAGTTATTTCCCTTGAATATTTTTTTTTATCCCCCTAAACTTGAAGATTACCATATATATATATATATATATATATATATATATATATATATATATATATATATATATATAATGCATGTCAACTTACGCAGAAATACAGCAATATAAAATCACATGTGGACCCTTATGTTTACATGTATAACTATAAATATGTATAACTATAAATGCAAATATCAATTAAACAGGATGAAAGAGTCCGCTCGAATATTCTGCAATAAAGTTGATGATATGATTTTAATATTCGGAGCTTGAGACATAGTCATAAAAAACAGAGCTTGTTTATAAAGCTTACAAGCTGAAATGTCTACACTTCAATATGCAATCATAACATTTTAGTTTATGAATGATAGTTTTCACACTTTAAATGTTATGAACTCACCAGGATGGGGACGGGGGAAATAGTGAAAAACACAGAAACGAATAAAGTTATATATTGTGAATATATATTTCAAGATAAGTATCACAGAAAAACAAACTAATGAAGAATTTCAGGACAACAATTACCTTTGCTTTTGCCCCTTTTGCTGCTACCAGGCTTCATTGTCTGTTAATAAAGTGATTTTCACAAGAAGAAGAAAAAAAACTCCTAGCTATATATATATATAAATATATTTATATATATACAGGGAGAAAGAGAGAAGGAGAGAGATTAAATAATTAATGATGCATATACGACAATCTGTGTTTGAGGAAGAAGAAATATCTTTTCTACGTTAAGAAGCATCAATTGAGAAATAAGAGTTTCGTTTTAAGGGACATAATTGTTGTCACGGCTTAAACATCGGTGAAGCAGCAAAATAGTTGAATATCGAAATCTAATGTCAGAATTTAATTACAGAAGTGTGACGAAAGAACTCTGGCCGAAATATGATTAATGTAATGTAATGTAATATAAAGCTGAAGCAAATTAACACCAAATATACAGTGCGTGTGTTTTTATTGGCTAAACTGGCAATATGACCATCCCCAAATACAACAGTTTTTGGAAATAATATAATTGTTGCTGTTGTTTAGCCGGAAGTGAAAGTAAACAATTAACCATTTTGATTGAACAAGCTATGATCAAAGACGTTCTGTCCGTGACTTTCTGTTTACCCCCAAATGAAGTCTATAGGATTTACATGAAGACCGTAGACGTTACTTATTTGATTTGATGTGGATGTAACGGCTGTTGTTAGCAAGGTCGATCGACCACGCTGAGGTTATCTCGTGTATTTCCAAGTTTATTGTTGTGGTTAACATTCAGTTTGCAGTCATAAAATGGTGAAAGTAAATTGTCTTCAAAAAATGAAATCATACTGCGATAGAAATCGGAAGTGACAACTGTGGCTCCCCGTCAATTTGTGTAAACAATGAATGTGACATAACCCAATATTTATAATTACGTATATTTAATACAGCATGAAGGTAGCGAGCTGGCAGAATCGTTAAGTATGCCGGGCGAAATGCTATGCGGTAGTTCGTCTGCCGCTACGTTTTGAGTTTTAATTCCACCGAGGTCGACTTTGCCCTTCGTTCTTTCGGGGTCGATAAATTAAGTACCAGTCAAGTACTAGGGTCGATGTAATCGACTATCCCCCTCCCCCAAAATTCCAGGCCTTGTGCCTATAGTAGAAAGGATATTTGATACAGCTTTAAAACCGTACATATATTTTATATAAGATGAAAACGATGACATTTACGGGAAAGTATGACAGTGATGCATGGAATGAGATTTGGGAATAGTTTCACACGATGTCTAAACTCTAAATTTGTTTCGCCACTCATGCTCATGAAGATATCATCCGGCGATCTTTCGGTACGAGTTCCTAATTATCGGCCTTTTCCAAAGATCGCCCTATCGCCCTTTTCCGTAACACCCGCACGATCTTCACATGGGAGTTTTAAGCAGTTGGCGAAAAGACGGCGCACCAGCAACAGTCCCTCTTCCAACATGAAACAGCTTTTGGTTTTTCACCACCAACTTCGTGCATCTAAATCTGAGTTATATCGGCTCTCGATTTGGCACCTCTTGAACAGCCTATTTTATTTATGCTAACTTCGCTCCGTGAAATTCTGGTTGACATCAGCCATAACTTTGCTTCATAAGGAACAGCATAGTTTCGTTTAAGCTAGCTCCGTTTCCTACTAGCTTATGACGACTTCCAACTGAATCTATTGTTCAAACATACATACAGGCTTCACTCTTTTTACTTGTTAACTCTTGTAATAATTTAATAAATTGAATAATTTGTTTAAAAACTGTCTTCTGATATTCCATTATACATGCTTCTTAAAAGTACATTTACTGGACTTTTTCACGAATACTTCCATGCTTTAAATTAGTGACCACTCTCATCAAACCTGCAATAGATCATGGAACTAAAACCAATTGGTTTTAGTTCCATGATCTGGTTTTTGACATGCATAATGAAAATGCAGACACGTTTCAGTATTGTTAAACTTTCGCAGTGAAAAGTTCAGGTATTGTCTATATTTCGCTGAGGAGCTCTAATAAGCCTGAAACATGTCAGTATCCGCCACCATTCTTGCCAAAGTTAATGTAGACATATTTAATATAGTGAGCATCAAAAATCTAATCGGAAATATTTATGGAGTGAAGAAAAGGCGACATTAGTTTTTCACTTTCTCCCTCCGGACTCAGAAGCCCTAAAAATGGTCATAGGTGCAGCCTTCCTTTTATGACTAAGCCATTAAAAAAAAAAAGATCTTTTCTCCTTTGATAGATTCAGCCATCAGCTACCACAGAATCTTATTTATATGTATTTGTCGCATTAGTGTGTCAGATGAAATAAATATTTATAAATTTAATTACATTACACAATTAAACGGATTAAAAATACTCAAATGAGCACAAAATTATCTTTATAAAATAAAATTGATAAAATACTTTTTTAATTAACATCAGAAACATAAGTAATTGTTTATCAAGTTGCGTTATTTCATTTTTTTCTGAAGTCGAGAATCCATAGAAAAAAACAAAAGAGAGAAAGAAAGAAGGATTGTTATGTCACGCTATTTGAGGCTGATCGATCACCCTTTCTCTTGAAAAGGCTATCATGAAATAGTGAGTAGCTGCTGAGAATGCAGATAAAGAGTGGGAGAAGATAAAAAGATGTAAAAACGAGTGAAGGAAAAGGAAGGTTAAAAAACTCGGAGATAAAGAAAGAGATTTGGCAGAACGGGGTTAAAAAAGGAAATATTAAGGTCTTGTGAGATATTGAGAGAGAGAGAGAGAGAGACTAATGTAGAGTATGTTGGAGAGATCGCGATTAGCAGTATGAGGAGAAAGAAGGGTTAAAAGGAAAGAGTTTTAAAAAAGGAGAAAGGAGGATTTAAGAAGATATGGAAAAAGGAGGAGGAAGAATTTAATAAGAAAAACAGAAAGGGAATATAAGAAAAAGGAGTGAACGAGTTAAATAAAAGAATAGTTGTCAGATGAGAATGAGCAAGGGAGAGAAAGAGAGAGAAAAGTTAAAAAAAAACAGGACGAGTTGTTAGATAAAAACATGGAGAGTAAACAATTAAAAACGAAAGGTGTGAAATTCATAAGAGAGGAGGTGTTTAAAGAAAGGAGGGAAGATTGCTTTTTGATAGAAAGAGCTAATGTTACTGTTTTGTCCTAAGTCGACCTGAACGAACAGGTTTTGATTTGGGATTTCCAACAAATATCATGTTTTCTTTTCTAGACCAAAATATTGAACGTATCCTTCCCTTTTAAGGCAACAGGGTGTGATCTGAGGATGATTTTTTTATTGGCATTTCTAGGAGGTTAGGCGACCACACAACGAATCCTACCATTACAATGAAAGGTATGACGAAGATAAGAAATCGTATAAACAAGAAAAGAGGATACATTAGAAGAGAGAAAGAGTAAGTACGAGAGGAAGAAGCATTGGAGAGAAAGAAGCTATATTGAAAGAAAATGATAATGCACTTGTGTGTGCATAAAGGAGAAAAGATTTCAAGCGGAACAGGAGTGGAAGAAAGAGTGAGATTAAAGAGAGTTGGGGGAAAGCGATAAAATGAAAAAAAGCGAGAGTGAGGAAGAACTGTTCCTAAGCAGAGGAGTAGTGGGAGGAAGAGTAGGAGTAAGGTACAGTAAAGAGAGAGAGAGTGTGTGTGTAAAGAAAAAGGAAAAGAGGGAACAGGTTTGAGAGAGAGGGTGGCAGCTCAGTTTTAATCTTGATTAAATCGGAAATCAGCCCAGTTTGCAAAATGTCAACAATTGCGACCACTCTTGCTGTGGTTGGCTTCACAACAAACGTTTGAAACGAAGGAAAAGCCACCAACCATTTCTACCTTTCCTTGCTCTACACAAAAGAAAAACAATCTAAATATTACATCAGGGATCTTTACATACCTAGCAGTTCAGTTATTTCTCTGCTTCACTTATTTTTTCAGCTTGCCCACCCGGACTATTTGTTCTATGAAAAAATAAATCATACTATTATTTGATGTTCGAACCCCGATCGTGGGGTTTAATCATACCGTCAGTCATAATAAATGATTTGTTTAAATTAATTACCTGTGCGAGAGAAAATAAAATATTTTCGAAACCACCTGAAAGGCAATTCTTACTTTAATTGGGACCATTCAACCGCTTCGCCTTATTTTCATTAAATATATTTTTATCAACATTACCCACCAAAAAGTATAATTGAACGTTGTTGTTGTTCCTGTTATACTTTACTATTATAAATCGCTAACTTTACTACAGAAGCAACAAGGAAATCGTTTAAAAAAATCTACCAAATTGTTTTCTATTTCTCAATACGTCTGTCTATCTACCACTCAATATATTTAATTGATATAAAAGTCGGAAATTATACCAAGGTAAGTGCTAAACCCCTTCTGTATCAGTCTTATTTCAATGCAGTTTAAGAAATTTATAAAATTGCTCAATATATATTAGATATTGTTTTAAAAAATTAATCAGCGATGTGATTTTATGATTTTGTTTTATTTCTGCACCGTTGTTAAACTAGTTGCTTATCTCACTTTGATACAGATCAAATGCTTGCCAACTATGACCATCTCATCGATTTTTATTTTCAAGTAATCTCTTCCTCAGACTACAATAGCCAACATGTCTTATTCTTTTTATGGGCAGTTTACCTGCTATCGATAGCAGGTCGAGTAGTCACGTAGGGAAAGGACGGCTCTGATTGAGCAAACCGATGAGGTCATATGATTAGAGACATTCCAGCGATGACCTTCCTGTCATACAATTGGTAGGACATTGTTTAATGTATCCCTTTTTTTAAGACACAAGGGTGATGCAATTTGAGGGATTTTTGCCTGCAATTTCTAGCTGATTGAACGACCACCTAGACTCTAGGTCCCAGAGGCTTCCTCGTTGACTCATTAACTTAGTTTCCGTCCTGCTCGGTTGGTCAAAGAAACGAGAGTAGAAATATATTCTTGGTTGATGGTTTGTTTCATCGGTTCAGCAGAGGTGCCAACACCCAGCCTTCACCAGAAGGACCATATATGACAAAAAGAAGGAAAAAACCCTATTAAATATAAGCCCCGTCCCAAAGGGCTAGCAATAGGACGGGGTGACCTTATCACTTTGTTTTTGTTATTTGAAAACATTTTGTTCGCTAAATAAAAAAAACTAAAAAAAACTCGGTGTGTGTGCATATCAAAAGCGGAAGGAAATCCGTACAGATGTGTTGTGATAAGATGGGATTTTCTGTTATAGTGAAGGTGTGGTTCGCGTGTGTGTGTGTGCATATATAGATATATGCACACACACACACACACACACACACATACTATATATATATATATATATATATATATATATATATATATATATATATACACATATACTATATATATATATATATATATATATATATATATATATATACACATAAAAATCAAAATAAGCAAAACGGATTTTAAAGATTGCTTATTTTGATTTTTTGATCACCTTGCTTTTAGAATGGTTTTTGGATAATACCATACTATATTCTGGTGCCTAAACATAAGTACCATATTCAATTTTGAATCTAAATCTAAATCTATATACACACATACTATATATATATATATATATATATATATATATATATATATATACTACATATATATATATACTACATATATATATATACTATATATATATATATATATATATATATATATATATACTACATATATATATATACTACATATATATATATACTATATATATATATATATATATATATATATATATATATATATATACTACATATATATATATATACTACATATATATATATACTACATATATATATATACTATATATATATATATATATATATATATATATATATACTACATATATATATATACTATATATATATATATATATATATATATATATATATATATATATATATATATATATATATATATACTACATATATATATATATACTACATATATATATATATACTACATATATATATATATACTACATATATATATATATACTACATATATATATATATACTACATATATATATATATACTACATATATATATATATATACTACATATATATATATATATACTACATATATATATATATATACTACATATATATATATATATACTACATATATATATATATACTACATATATATATATATATGTATACATATATATATATACATACATATATATATATACTACATATATCTATATATGTATACATATATATATATACATACATATATATATATACATACATATATATATATATATATATATATATATATATATATATATATATATATATATATATATATATATTGTAGTTTCAGCTGAGAGCTGCGGCCATGCTGATTGCACCGCCGTTTTGCTACACTGTCATTACTGAGAGCCTCCTCCAATATGTGGCACTTGGTGAGGAATAGCGTTTGATGTAGATACCCTCATTTGCACCTCTTGCTGTGAGGTAGGTTCATCTGGGACTCTCGACAGGAAGAGGTCTAGTCTTGATTTAAAACTGCCTACATCCACATTGTGCAGGTTCCTCAGGCTCTTTGAGAGAATATTAAAAAACTGTGGGCCCCTGAAACCCAGGTTGTTGCAGTAACTGTTCCTGAGGCGCAATGGTGTTGCTGGGATCTTTGGCCCTATGCAGTGTCGTCCCGTTCTGGCATTGGTGTAGCTTTCAGTCCCAAAATTTGGCCCATTTCCTTCCAGGATCTTCCAGATGTATATTACTGCATACCTCTCCCGCCTTCGCTCCAGGGAGTAGAGTCTTAGCTGTTTCAGCCTTTCCCAGTAGCTGAGGAGTTGCAAAGAGACAATCTTCTTTGTGAATCTTCGTTGGATTACTTCAAGGTCCGTTGGATTACTTCAAGCACCATCTGAACGTGGTCGATGCCAATGTCACCTGACTGGCTCCCTTGCTGGTGGCATTGTAAAAAAGCACCCACTACACTCTCGGAGTGGTTGGCGTTAGGAAGGGCATCCAGCTGTAGAAACTTTGCCAGATCAGATTGAAGCCTGGTGCAACCTTCTGGCTTGCCAGCCCCCAGTCAAACTGTCCAACCCATGCCAGCATGGAAATTGGATGTTAAACTACGATGATGATGATGATGATGATGATGATGATATATATATGTATATATATATATATGTGTGTATATATATACATATATGTATATCTATATATATATATATATATATATATATATATATATACTTTATTTAAAAGCAAACCCTAACCCTAACCCTAAAGCATATTACTCTACCTCTGGTATTTGAGTACTCTTTTTTCCACCTTGTTGCACATTTCATGTGCTTACTCCGGTATATATATATATATATATATATATATATATATATATATATATATATATATATATATATATACATACACGTATATGTATATATCTATAAATACAAGTTATCTGATGGATGTCTGTTTGTGTCAAATTGCCGTCTACACTTGTTAACAAATTTTCATGAAACTTTGCGAACATGTTCAAATAACATCCAGTTTGTTACTAGGCTCATTGAAGGTTAATAAAAATCTATAACTGGATGGCTAGGGCCCCTAGGAGGGGTCTACATATATCACCAATATATTTTCCTTTAACAGCCAACGGAAATAACCCATTCATTTTACTTTGATCACCCTAAACACTACCAACCTCAAAGTTAATGACCAAAGGATGAAAATTGACAACAGGTGGATCGTGCCTTACAACCCATTGCTGTCTAAAACCTTGCAGGCCCATATTAATTTTGAGTCATGTAACTCTATAAAATGTTTCAAATATGTATGTAAATACATCAATTAGGGCTCAGATATGGTAGTTTTGGGACTTGAACAAGAGGACAGGCAGGCAGAGGAAATTCAGCAATTTAAGATGGGCAGGTATATTTCCTCTAACGAGGGCTTCGGAATCCAATCTCTCTGTACATCTTGAAACTGGCCATGCAATGGGACTGAACCTGGAATCATGTGGTTGGTAAGCAAGCTACTTACCACACAGCCATGCCTGCACCTATATGAATATTATATATATATATATATATATATATATATATATATATATATATATATATATATATATATGTGTGTGTGTGTGTGTGTATTATGTGTATATGTATGTATATTATGTGTATATATATATGTATGTATATTATGTGTGTTTATATATATTTGTGTATATATATATTTGTGTATATATGTATACTATGTGTGTATATATATATATTATGTATATGTATATATTATGTATATATTATGTATATTGTAAATATTATATATATTATATATGCATATATATGTGGAGGCGTAATGGCCAGGTGGTTGGGGCAGCGGTCGTAGGATCGCAGTTTCGATTCCCAGACCAGGCGTTGTGTTTATTGAGGATAGTGGCGAACCCTGCTGTACTTTTTCACCACATCTTTCTCTCACTCTTTTTTTCCTGTTTTTGTTGTACCTATATTTCAAAGGTCCAGCCTTGTTACACTCTGTGTCACACTAAATCTCCCTGAGAAATACATCAAGGTCACACATGTCTGTGGAGTACTCAGCCACTTGCACATTAATTTCACGTGCAGGCTGTTTCGTTGATCGGATCAACTGGAACCCTCGTCGTTGAAACGACGGAGTGTCACGACGTATATATATTCCTTTTTCTTTTATTTGTTTAAGTCATTTAACTGCAGCCATGCAAATATGTAGATATATTTATGCGTGCGTGTGTCTATGTATATATATATGATATCTATATATGTTGTTTTTAGTTGGGCTATCAGGCTGTAATGTGCCTGAGTAGAAACGTCTGCTGGTGCACAACCTATCAGCGAGAGACAACCGCGAGTAGAACTGTGTGGACGCAATAACCTAATTGTTTGTTATCTATTCGACACCTTAGTAGATGTAATAAGGTTGAATCTAATCAATAAAGGATAAGTAATAGAAGAATGTACGTTACTATTCCCAATGTAAGGATGGTACATGATCAAAGAAAATCAGGAACATTAAGGCAAGATCAACAAATCTTGACCTTACAAGGCATTCTCGATTTCATTATCAGTAAAACTGTCCTAGCTTGCGTTTAAAATTATTGATATTTTGTGTGGCTTTGAGATCTTCAGGCAAACCATTGTATGCAGAACATGCAACAAAATTCAATATGTTCTCCAATCTATTTAGAATAATCCTATCGATGAATAATCTATTCGGATTTCTATTTTCTCTACCGTTTACTTCGAAGTTGCTAGTTTTCCTGGATAAGAACAACACATACATATCAAGTTGGCGTTCATGAGAAAATAACGATAGCTTTTTCGCATTGATTTGAAAGGTGTGAATGAGTGAGTAAGAGAGAGAGAGAGAGAGATCTAGTGGAAAGATATGTGTGGACTTCAGCCCCTCATTCAACTCGTTCTTGGGATAAACCGTCATGGGAAATACCGTACTATTCTTTTGTATTATTAGTGGTCGGGTAAGGTGGCGAGCTGGCAGAAACGTTAGCGTGCCGGTTGAAATGCTTGGCAGTATTTCGTCTGCCGCTACGTTCTAAGTTCAAATTCCGCCGAGGTCGACTTTGCCTTTCATCCTTTCGGGGTCGATTAAATAAATACCAGTTACGCACTGGGGTCGATATAATCGACTTAATCCGTTTGTCTGTCCTTGTTTGTCCACTCTGTGTGTAGCCCCTTGTGGGCAGTAAAGAAATAGGTATTTCGTCTGTCTTTATGTTCTGAGTTCAAATTCCGCCGAGGTCGACTTTTGCCTTTCATCCTTTCGGGGTCAATAAATTAAGTACCAGTTGCGTACTGGGTCGATCTTATCGACTGGCTCCCTCCCACAAAATTTCGGGCCTTGTGCCTAGAGTAAAAAAGAATTATTAGTAGTCATGTTTACTGTGCGACTATTATTATTCTGAAATACTGACAGTAACATTCGCGGTCTCTGTATTCGAAAATGGGGGATTCTGTAAAAAGAAAAAACAAAAAAAACAAAACAAAGGGGGTGTGGTCCACATTCTTTACATCCACCGCAGTATTTAGTTGCAGTCCTTTATGTTTTGAGTTCAAATCCTTTCACAGTTTGCTTTGTCTATATTCCTTCTGGAGGTCAATATAATAAAATACAAGTGAAGTACTGCCTTATATAAAGAATCCAAGATATAGAACCGACAGAGAGTCGGGAAAATGCCTTGTGGTGTTTAGCTACAGCTCTTTACATTCTGGGTTCAAATCCCTACAAAATCTACTTTGCGTTTCATTCCTCTGAGATCGAACTGCTGTACCCTTCTCTTTCCCTATGGGACATGGAAAGCTATTCTAAAATTCCTCTGGTGTAATGACATACTAGTCAAGTACTGCGGCGGATGTTTGTGTGTGTGCATTTGTGCTCATGTAAAGCAGCCAAGATATGAATGGAGTTATAATAGAAGACCAGGCAGAGGCTACCTTTCTGGCTTGTCGGCAGTGGTTGAATTCAAAAGCGTGCAACAGCGTCATTAAGAGAAAATATGACATAGAAATTTAGGTTGGTGTTCTAACATTTGTGCAAAATGATATGACACTTCACATTACACAAACTATTCAAACCAGTGAGAGAGCCTCAACAGAAATAACAGCCAAATCTGCCTCAAACACCACCTCACCATCTTTAAAAAATGAAATGACATTGCATAATATTCTCATGGGTACATTGTCTACGTCTGCCAGGGTGAGGTAAGACAGGATGATCACTGCTAGAATAACTCTGAATATAGTGCTGTATGGTCAGGGCAGATCTTGGTCTAAATAGGACAACACGAAACGACACACTGGATAAATTGTCTTGGAATAAAAGACAAGATTGTCACGGCTAGAATGCCTTTTCATAGTGGGTCCGTCTGTTTTCTCAACCATTTTCGTTTTCTATAGCAAATGGAATATAATATATAATCGATTTAATTGACCTTGGTATATTATTGCTACTTATTTTTAGTGATATCCATATCAGTGAAATAGGTAAGAGCAATATACTGTACATATATTTATGGATGAATGTATTGAATATATACGTGAATTTGAGAACATGCTTTGAGCTGCAGATTAGTTATAGTTCAGTTCAGTCCATTATCACTGAAGATTTGGGTATGAGATGCGTGTCTGCTAAGTTTGTGCCAAAACTGTTTTCAGCTGACCAAAAAGACACTTGAGTTTCAGTTGCACAAGATTTCCTTTGATTGTGTCGAGAACAATGAAAACTTTTTGAAAACTTTGCATAGGCATCTGAGCAGGTATCACCAAGCTTTTGGCAAAATTTGATGCAGATTCTCTGTTCAGCTTTCTCCGTCATGGTCAATGCGATGATCACATGTTACACACGTTCCTTCCAAGCACTGCTGAAAGCAGTGGAAGTGAGCTAGAACATCAAAACTTACATCTACAAAGTGTACTCGACCATATTTATTGTTGTTATGTGTTTCATTTCCTTAACATCAATAATTTCATTCATATTCTAACATATTTCTACTACATGTTAGCAACATTTCTACATGTTTTTGCCATTTGATGCAAATGTCTCCATATTTCTGGGCAGAAGTAGCTCTTCACAATTAAGCCATTTGGAAGAAACAACATTATACAAATATATTATGTGGTGAAAATTTTTCCAAATGTTTCTGCTACTTCATAGTAACAGCTCTACTTCATAGTAACACCACTTTCCCATACATTTGTCACTTCTAAAAGAAAAAAGAAAAAGAAAAGTGGGTTGTGGGGTATCCTTGAATTTACACCATTAGTTTCATTTACCTGAAATATTCAGATGCAGATGGAAATCCATTGTAGACTAAAATGTTCTTTTGTTGCTGTGGATTCATTTAGTACTTTGTACTGCATTTCTAATTGTTTCTCATGTTAATTTTTTTCTTTTTTCAATATATTAAAATTCTTTGTTGCTATTGTTAATTTTTAAATAATTCTGTTGTTTTTTAAGATGATGATTGTGTGTGTGTGTGTGTGTGTGTGTGTGTGTGTGTGTGTGTGTGTGTGTGTGTGTGTGTGTGTGTGTGTGTGTGTGTGTGTGTGTGTGTGTGTGTGTGAGAGAGAGAGAGAGAGAGAGATGATTCTGTTTAGGCATTGTGATACAAATAACCAATTGTTTGAACTAGATATTCATAAACCTTAGAATAAGTGAGTCCAGTGTAATATTAATTATCAAATGACAAGGGAACAAAAATTTCATAAGCAACTTCATTAGCTTACAGCTGTTTCTAAGAAGCAGTGCACTCTGAGCTGAATGCTTGTGCAAGAACCTTAGAGTTCCCTTGAGTTTATTTTGGAAAGCATTGAAATACATAGAAATGATTATCTTCAGAAATAAGTTATATACTATACTCTACACTGCATCAAGTTCTTTTTCTCCTATTCAATAATCCCAATGGATACATTTATACACACCTTTGGATATATTTGCCTATACATATTGTATGTATGTATAAATATATGCATACACATGTGTATAAATCTGCTTAAAGTGTTATAATCCTATTTCTGTCAAGGTTTTCTACTTTCAACAATTCCTATAAAGTAGTAACAATGTAAGCTACACCTCACGATTAGTCCAACCTTGGTTTGTTTCTATTTAGTGTGTCCAGTATTAATTTAAAATAAAGTTTTGAACATTGTTTTATTATTACTTGGTAGTTAGACTGATCTTGGCTCTGTGGGATTTCTCGATTGGTTCTAGGAAGTGGTTCTTTCTCTCTGACAATATCGCATATGGCTATACTATGTGTACTTATGTTTTTCTCATCCCATTTTCCCCCATTCTTTTTGCTTATAAACCTTCACTCATTTTGTAATTTGCCTTTGTAAGGCCCCTTCAGCTGTTGCCCTTGTAGCAAATAAATGAAATCATCATTATTATTGATGTGGAATTAATTGCTGGCCTTGTGCCTAAATTAGAAATTATTCTTACCATTATCATTTGCTTTGCTCTGAGAATTCTCAATGTTTTGCTCTGAGAATTCTCAATGTTTTGCAAGTGTAACTAAAAGAATTTTCCTTTTCGATATTATTTCAAGCAGAGACTGTTATCAAATATTTTTGAAAGTCTATTCTGTACTGGGATTAGGCAACAAGGCTGTTTTTTTGTTTTTTTAATTTTCTTTTCTTTTACTGTATAACTGTAATGCAAAAATGGTTTCTCATTTTTTTCTGGATACACTCCCAAAACAAATAATATTGAGTAAACAGCTACCAAAAACAAACTAAAATCAAAACATGTTAATGAACCAACAAAAACAAAGCAAGTGGCCATCTATCTGGTAGACTTGCAAGGCCCCTCTTCCAAAATTTACTTGTCTGTGATGAAAAATACTTCTCCAGTACTGTTCTGACCTCATCTACAGAATTCATATTTTTTGTGTCCAAATGATTTTGAAGACTGCGGAATAAATGATAATCTGATGGGGCAGTGTCTGACAAATATGATGGGTGGGGCATCGTTTCCCATTCAAACTGCTCCAGCCTTTGGAATGTCATCCTTGCTGTATGTGGCCAAGTATTTTCTTGATGGAAGAACACCTTTCTTCTTGAAACCAAAGATGGTCGTTTTTCATCTAGTACTGACTTAAACCGCTCAAATTGCTTGCAGTAGATCTCTTTTGTTATTGTTTGACACTTTATCCAACATGATTCTGACCATCTGGATGTTGTGTAGGAGGCAGCAAACCATTTGTGAAAGACACATGTGATAGTCTGACGTTGTAGCCTGGAAGAGATTTGCCTCTCTTCCATCAAAATCTATAGAAGGAGCCTCAATAGGGTTGCTAAATCTGCCAGCAGAAATAGCATCCAAACTGATGACTTTTATATCAGTCAATACAGCCTGATCAATACAGCCATAGTCAATATGGCTTATAGTTGATAAAGCCATTGTTGATATGGCCATAGTTGATACAACTGCATATTAACATAACCTGCTGTTGATATAGATCATGGTTGATATGGCCATGATCGATACAGACCAGAGGTTGATGTAGCTCATCTCAGAGGCCAGCTTATGTTGCTGGACAATTAAATAGACCAACATTGACAAGTTTCAGTAAAACTCTTGCCACTAGTTCATATAAGAGAACAAGACTGGACATGTTTCCAGAAAAATTATCCTAGTGACGTGATTAAAGCAATGGACACGCACAACATCATATCGTTGTTATGTAAACAAAGTAGAGTGTTACTTTGGTTCAAGAATTGATTGTCAATGAGTGATTGCTAAATGATTTCACCAGCCAATTTCTGTTAATGTTCAAGTGAGTTTTAATCCCCCACTCCTTACTTAATGATAAGTATCAGCTGGTGGAGTTTACCACAGAATGGTTAAGTTTCTAATTTTTTTAACTCATAGTTTCTCAAAGGTCATGTCATCTATGTTGGACAACCTTCTCCCTCAATAATTTTACTAAGCAATTTGTCAATTTGTCTGTCATGGGTGGAGGATAAATTGCTATATTTAGTAAAATTAAAATGGTTTCTAACTTTTTAAACTTATCAAATATCAGAGTGAAGAAAGAAAAATTCCATGGAGTCAGAATCTATACTTGTCTTTTCATTAATAAACTCAGAATGTAAAAAGCTGGAAGGAAAACTGCAAAGCAATTTTTCTGAAGCAATAATAATGACTCTTTTCCATTTCCAGTGAATTACTAATAAATTATTTTAAGACACCATCTTCGAATTAACAGATGACAATATATTTAATACTTGGAACATTAAGTAACTAAAGTAGTACCAAACATTGGGGTGAGAAGAAAATAATATTAGTTGATGATGAATATTTTTTTTTTTTTTTTTTTTTTTTTTTGGTAAATGTAGGAGAGAAATCCAAAGATTTGCTCTTATTGGAGTTCATTACATTAAGTCCAGTTTCAATTTAGCTTAGGCTTAAATTTAAATCCTGCATTGTGAGATTCATAAGGCAGTAAGCCTCAGTGAGTGTAATTGATTTGTGACAGTTCCTTCTGCTTCTAGTGATTTTGTGCATTTGAGGTTTTCCTGGAATTTCTGAGGCCATGTGTTTTTGGGCCAGCCTTGCCCCATTTTCTTTCTTCCAGTGTCTACATCATTACAGTTTTTGTATGTTGAAGGATTTGCAGATGCAAAATATGACTTGCCAGGAGAAACCAATGCAATGCCTGGGATTTACTTTGCAAAAGAATTTCTTTATTTGTGACTCTGTATTGCTAAATGACTTTAAGGATCTTTCATTGCTGGAATGTTTTTGAAATCCCTTATAGATGGATGATTGTTAGTTATTGTAAGATTTTTACAAAACTGGCTTACTAACCTGATACCACCTTCCTCCATTTTCAGCTAGTAAAGGTGCATGGCTCAGTGGTTAGAGCATTGGCTTCACAGTCATGAGGTAGTGAATTCAATTCCTGGACTGGGGTGTGTGTTGTGTTCTTGAGTTGCAGCACCACTGGTGCCAAGCTGTATCAGCCTTTGCCCTTCCCTTGGATAACATTGGTTCCATGGAGAGGGGAGGCTGGTATGCAGGGGTGGACTGCTGGTCTTCCATAAACAACCTTACCCGGACTTGTGCCTCGGAAGGTAACTTTCCAGGTGAAGTCCCTTAGTCATTCATAACCAAAGGAGCTTTTTTTTTTTACCCTTTTACCCATTTTCAACTATGTTTGGGACCAGCTATGACTGAGTCCAGCCAGTTACTGATGAATAAATGACGGAAATGCTAAATAAATATACAGCAATTAATATTTTTGGATGTGTAAAAGAGAGTTTTGAGGTACCTGTTGCATAATGAATTATAGTTAATTAGATGAATGATTAGGATATTAAAATCCTTAAATTAGGATCAGATATGTGGTGAAAGAATTTTACTCATTGGTTGCTATTTTATATCATATATATTTTATATATCATATACATTTTATATCATATATATTATATATCATTTATCAGTTAATGAAAGAAAAAAAAACTAGTCATTAGTTGATATTCTTGATCTGCCTGTTAGTGTAGCAAAGTTTATAAAGAGAGCATTGGATCTTTGTGCTGTTATCCATTCCCAGTTGAAGTATATTCACTTCTTTTATGCTACTTGTTCTCCTGAGTAAACCATCTCTCATTGTCTCTACTTCTACCTTTCAGCAATTGTTTCTTTGCAAATAATATGGTTTTGTTTCCTTTTTGTCTTTTTTTTCTGAATATCTTTCTGGTTTTCATTCTACACTTTCTTTCAATTCTTCTTTTTTATTTGTCTATTTTTTTATTTTTTGCTATCTTTTCTTTCTTTTTGTTCTGATTCCTCTTTTGTCATTGATATTTTGGTTTTTAACATATTACATTTTATTAGAACATTTAAATACAAAGAAATGGGGGAAAGAAGAGAGAAAAGAAAAGAAAGAAAAGGTAAAAAAGGGAAGAGCAAGCAGTGGAAGGTGGAGGGGAGGGGGTGATGGGCCACAAATGCAAGAACAATTGGGGGCTCAGCTGCACTCCGTGGTAATGTTTTCTCTGTGCTTTTTACATTTTGTTTTTTGTTTTTTCTCCCCCTTTTACTTTATATATATTTCAAAACCTTTCTTTTTTCTATCCCTGTCTTTCTATATTGGACCATGTCTGTTTTTTTTTTTTTAGGGTCTGATATTCAGTGGTTATTTACAAGATTACCCCTAATATTAGTAACACTCTCTGGGTATTGTACCTTCTCAATCCTATTCTGTACATATACTATTTTATCCTTATACCCTGCTCGGGCTAGTACTGGGTTGTAATATTTAGCATACATGTTAAATATCTGTTCATCCTTGGATAGTCTGGATATTCTGTTTTTTGACCCTTCTCAGGACACTTCGCAGTATATGTTCTGGAGGGTTAGATCTGCAGCTCACATATTTTAAGTTTTCATTTTGCTTATGGAATAGTTAGAACTTTCTGTTGTTGAGGCTAAGCTTTACATCCACGAATTTTACAACTTTATGATTTTTTTTTTTAAATTTTTATTTCCAATCCAAAGTTCCTAAAAAATTTAAAAAGTTTTTTTCTGACATTTTTCTATTTCTACATTACTACATTTTGTACTGTAACAAATGTGTTGTCTCTATTTGCTGACATTTACCAATGGTTTCCCCTATTGTGCTGATAAGTCCTTTTTCTACCATTAATAAAACTGTTGAGCTACACACACATGCACAAACACACTTGCTGGTTTTAGTCATTCGGGTACTTCTTGCAAGTGTTTAGTTGATTATATCGATCCCAGTATGTAGTATGAGGTGGTATCAAAATGTTCTTGGGCTAGTTCTGTAGCACGCCAACAGATGGCAGCACATGGTTGCATGCACAGTGAGAACTAGCAGTGACCTTCGTGAGGGAGTGTGCTGAGTGACATCGCTGTGTTTACTTTGCATGTTATGAAATTTGTCTTTTTGTGATCCTGTGTCTGCTGTAGTCTGTGATTTTTCCATGGACAGGAAGCTGGAACAAAAAGCCAACGTGAAATTTTGCGCTAAAGTTGGGAAATCTGCTTCATTGACATTGAGCATGTTTTGGCAAGATTACAGCAACGAAACAGCAGTCATCACAATGGAAGAGGCCTTTATCTCCATGACCAAAGAAGGAAGGCACCACAGAGCTGCAACTCAGTCAAGAGCATGCTCATTGTTTTTTTTTTGACATCTGTGGTACTGTGCATGAAGAATTCATCCCCACTGGGCCGGACCATCGATTGAGAGTTCTACTGTGATGTTTTGAAGTATCTGAGAGAGAACATTTGATGAAAGTAGTTGGATCTGTGGAGCCTGGAGAATTGGATTTTTTGACAATGCACCCTGTCACTGAGATCTCCTTACTTGTAAGTTTCTCACCAAAAGCAACATGGTATCACTTTCACACCTGTCCTATTTGCAAGATTTAGCACCTGTAAACTTCAATCTCTTCTCCAAGATGAAAATACAGCTTAAAGGTTTCTGTTGTTAAGATCCAGAGTGAATTGCAGAAGGTCCTTGACTTGCTTTTGGAAAATGACGTGAAGGCCAGATTCCAAAAATGGCAGGAACACCGGGACTGGTGTATTGCTGCACAAGGTGACTATTTTGGAGGAGATGATGTTAAAATTTAGGTAAACAAGTTGGTTTTTTATTAACTAGTCTTGGAACTTTAATACCACTCCATATGTATCTGAAATTTATCTTTCTCAACCTCAGAAAGTTGACAGACAAGGATGTAATCAGGTACAAAATCAAAAAATTTGTCCATTACTCAGTAGCACAGCCGTGGCTATATGATAAAAAGTTTGCTTCTGAACCACATGGTTCTGGGTTCAATCCCATTTCATGACACCTTGAGCAATTGTCTCCTTCTATAAGCCTTGGACCACCCAAAGCCTCTTGAGTGGATTTGGTAGATGGAAACTGAAAGAAGTCTGTTGTATATATGTGTGTGTGTTGTATCTGTGTTTGTCCCCCACTACAACTTGACAACTGGTGTTCATGTGTTTATATCCCATACTTTAACAGTCTGGCAAAAGAGACCAACAGAATAAAAAAAAAGTACTGGAGTCAATTCATTTGTCTAAAAACACTTCAAGGTGGTGCCCCAGGCTGACCATAGTCTAATGACTAAAACAAATGAAAGATTATATATATATATATATATATATATATATATATATATATATATTATTGAAATTGTTATATTATTGAAGCTGAAACTGAGAGTTTGTCTCATAACTCCAGTCTCATATCTCTGTGATATCCACGAGAAAATTTTCCAACTTGGTATTGGTTGTGCTGATCTCTGATTGTGGAGGGAATGTGTAGAAGGGGTAGACCCAGAAAGATGGGTGAAGTGATGAGAAAGGACCTTCAGACTTTAGGCCTCACAGAGGAGATGACAAGGGACCAAGATTTCTGGCAGTTTGCTGTGCTTGAGAAGATATGTCAGGCTAAATAAAATCATGGCCATCCATACATATAGGAATGGAAAAGGCAAATAAAAACTATATATGTTGCATAGCCAAACAGTGTATGATTACCTTTGAGTTGTTTGTATATATCATTGCATGAAGACAAGTAAATGATTCAACAATTCAGCCACAGTCTGAATGGTAGGTAAAAAAAAAATAAATAAATAAATAAATAAAATCAAATGACCAATGAGATCAATTGTTAGTAAGCAAGTAGCCATAAAAGGCAAAAGAGTGGGTGTTTTTACAGATGGTAGTTTACCAAAGGTGAAAAAGGCTATGCAGTAGGGAGGGAGAGGTGGGGAGGGCAAAAGAGAATGAGGGATAAGAGAGTCTGGAGGTGGGGGCAGTAAAATCATTAACTTTGGCCTGGAAGAGATAATAGAAGATATACAAAATTGAGTGAACATTAAGCTGCAGTGATAGTGTGCAACGGCTAAGATAGGTAATTTATAGTAACATTCTGAACAAAAGAGTAATAAATGATAGGAATAGAACTGCTCGAAAAAGTACATAAACATAAAAAAAAACAATGAAAAATAAGACATGATCAAAAATTAGGCCAGTGGAAATAATAATGTAAAAAATGTTGCGGTTGGGTGAGAGGGGAGATATATAAAAAGAAGATAAAATGGTAAGCAGGATGAATATATAAAAATTGCATACTACATCTAAAATTCATGAAGTTGACTTTCAAATGCATAAATATATATATATATATATATATATATATATATATATCATCATCATCATCATCATCATCATCGTTTAACGTCCGCTTTCCATGCTAGCATGGGTTGGACGATTTGACTGAGGACTGGTGAACCAGATGGCTACACCAGGCTCCAATCTGATCTGGCAGAGTTTCTACAGCTGGATGCCCTTCCTAACGCCAACCACTCCGAGAGTGTAGTGGATGCTTTTTACGTGCTAGTCACACGGTACTGGCAATATATATATATATATATATATATATATATATATAATGAATAAACATTTAAATGCCATCCTCAGAAGATTACACGAGAAACAAGTCAATGTCAACAAAGAAAACTGTAGTTCAAAAGACTTCGAGCATCACACTTTTAGGCTGTGTAATATCAGCAGAAGGAGTTAAACCTGCAAAAGAACTCACAGAATCAGGGCATTAAATCAGCTGAAAAATGCCGAGGAACTGTGATCCTTTCTTGGACTAATCAGTTACTTTGGACAATTCATTTCAAATTTCAGTGAGAAAACAAATAGCATGCAGAAACTAATTACTGCTGATCATTTTCAGTGGATAGCTAAGTTCCAACTTGAACATCAGGTTCAGCATTGAGTGTTCTTTCAAACAGGCTAACAAGGATCACATACAATGCGCACCTTTTGTACCAACAACTGACTTTGAAGTCTCCCTGCTGATTTTCTCTTTGATAGTTTTGTAATAACTATTCGGAGAATTTCACTCTTGATGCTGTGTGTTTGAGGAGAGATGTTTGCCCAGTACTCATGCCATAGTTCACTTAACCACCTTACATTAGGGTTGTGATGTTTGTTTACATTCCAGATACTTCCCCAGAATGATTCCAAATGGCCCTGGGAAGGGGCATTTTTTACTTTAACTGTCTGGCTATTCATGGAGTAGTATAATGCCTGCAGATTCAGTGCAAACTTGTTGTTGATTGTTCTCTGTGTTGGTTCTCTTCTGTAACAAAGTTTCCCACTGCTCACAGCTCATGTTTAAAGACAATTAGTTTACTCTTCAGTGTTTCTTGCCAACAGTCCCTGTAGAGCCTGGATAATTTACAATAGAGTTGTAGCTGGTGGTGTGTGAACTTTCTATTGTCCTTGCAGTCCAGTTATCCAACATTTTCCCTTAGCCTGTTCATCTCTCTTTTCAGGGAATTCATCCATGCTGATTGTTTCAGCTTTTCAATGTGGTCAATTTTTTTCACATGGCCAGACAATTAAAGTCAAAAGGGAGAAATAACTGTAACCTGGAACATGATTGAGAGCCACCACATGTGTCTATAGTGTTCATAGCCCAGAACTCTGGTTGTGTGTTTGTCTGGAAATACCTTATCCCCTACCAAAACCTAAAATGCATATCTATATACATGTGTGTGTGTATGTGTGTATTCGGCACATTTGAGTACACACAATCTAATGATACAAACGTGTGTGTTAGGATCTCACACAGATAACGAGCTAAACTAAGATTATCAATGCAATGAATAAACAAAAACTCACTCAAGTGGTCTTTAATTAAAAAAAAAAAACAAACTCCAAGAAGGTCAGCTGATAGAATTTGTTGGAAAATATAAATGATGCAGAAATAGTAGGTTTGTTTTTATAACCATCTGGTGAAAGCAATAGGCATTTTTCAATTTCATTTGATTCCTTTAGCAAAGTATATTCCACTCAGCTATGCTTTAGAACACAACATATGTGCATGTTGTACATGTTCTATCATCGGTGTATTATTTAACATATGTGTAGGATTATGTCCCAACAAACACAACACATGTATATGGACGTGTGTGTATTCGTATTTGTTCTTGCATATATTATATATTCATTATATGACATAATGTGTACGTATATGTTTTGTGTATGTGTGCAGTTACGTTACAAATACATTACATGCATATGTACATATCAGTATGTGTATGTGTTCTCTTATATATATATATACATACATATATATATATATATATATATATATATATATATATATATATATATATATATATATATATATATATATATAACATATATTTGTGTTTATGTGCACTGAAGTCCCATCAGATATAAACTCATTTATATATTTGAATATGCTGTTTATTATATTATGTATTATATATGTGTACATGCAAATATATGTTTGTGTCTATAGTGCGGTTACGTCCCAACGTAGTACATGTTTATACATGTGTTTATAAATGTATGTTTCTGCATATTTTTATGTTTACTTACGTTCCAACAGACACATGTAAATCTGTGTTGGTAAATTTTCTTCCCTATGTGTATTTATATAACGTGTAATATCTGTGCTTCTGAAAAATACACGCATTTGTATCACAACACCCATGTTTATATAGGTAGGCGTATGGTATAAATATATGTGTGTATAATATATGAATGTATGAACATGTGTAAATTACTCCTACATATGTACTCTGTATGTATGTGTGTACGTATGTATGTATATAAAGGGGTATATCCTTTCTTTTTCCTTCCTCATTTTGCTCGAAGTCCAATCTTTTCTTATCGCTGCCTTCTCTTTCTACATTTCTTTTTATCTGAGTATAATTTATAAAACGAGGTTTATCCAAACCAATTTCCAATCCATTCCTTCTCTCACTTCTCTCTGTACACACACAAACACACATACATCGTTGACAGGGTGTTGATTATTAAAAAAAAGTATCAAACACTTATAATATACAAATTTGTAGTCCCCCTGGGATTAGTTAAGTGATGTAGACACCTGACGAGAACCCCGATAAGGTTCGAAAATCGTCTAAGGTTGTTCCTAATTTTTTCCAATCTACAGAGAAATGTTTGTATTTCTCCTACGTAGGTTCACAAATAAATGGTCCTATATAACCTGTCGCATTGTAAAGCATGTATCATCACTGGACTTTGCTAGAAATGGCAGACAGATCTCTCTTCACTTACACCTTTCTGTCTTTAAAACAAAGGAACAATACATTATTGTATCGTATACCCTATATACACTTTTCACGTATAAAAGACTGGGGTGAGATCATGCTCGAAGACCCTCGATTGTAAGTTTGCTCCTTCAGGGCTGATCTGGGACAAAACAACCACCACCACCACCATTACTGTCTTTCTCACCAACGTTACCTATTACCTCTTTTGCTACCACAAATGTCTGTTAAAACTACCACTTCAAATTCTAGCGATATTGCTACCAATAATGCTGATACTAAACAGTACTACTGTTATTTTTATTAGTGTCAACACTGCCATCAACACCACCTCCACCATATTTATCTTTATCACCAACGTTACCATTGACACACTCCACCGCCACCGCCACAATATTACCTTCGCATCTCTCGCAAACCCCCAGAACGTTCGAGTTCTTCCTTATATATTTTTCCACTTGCATCGTCGAGTGCTGAAGATCGAAACCACCGTTTCCATAACTCCTCCCACCGTTTCTTATTCTTCTCATTCTCCTCCTCTGGTACTTCACCTCCTTCCTACTCCTTCTCCTCCCGTGGTTTTTCCCTTCCTTCTTTTTTTTCCTCACTCATCTTCTTGGTGCTTCTCCCTTGTCTTTCTTCTTTCCCCCCTCCTCCTCCCCTTCCTCCCACTGCTCACTGTTGCTGTCGTTTCCATTCAACCAAGCTGCAAAACCGATTTTCGACCAGAAGAACCAACTTCGTTTTCACGGCACTCACAAAACGCCTGCTGTCTGCTCCATTGGCTTTCCGTATTCTTGGGGCTGAAAAAACTGTCTATGCTCTTACTCACAGCCACAAACACGCATGCAGACACCTGCAGCATGCATAGCTTGTTGCGTATATAATTTTACATCAAATCTACAAACACCACTCACACCCTGTACATAGTCATTCGCATTCACGTCTATATGGACACTCGAGACACACACAGACGGGTGGCATCCGTAATCACACAGCATATGCATGTTATACGGTCATCATACACACAGATACAATAGACACAAACGCACATAACCACCCACCGACACGCAAACAAAATTACTCTCTCTCTCTCGCACACACACACACACGCATACATGTTGACGTCACCTACCCACGTAGAAGCAGTGATGCCGTTTACATAGTCACATGTACACGTACACACATACGCACTCACATACGTGTACATACAAATCTACATTAACATAGTCCAACATAAACCCATATTGGCATGCACGTATATACACATACGAAAAATCCCATACACATATGCATACACACAATAGCACATTGATGCCAACTACATAATCACACATGAATCACAGATATATACACACATACACAAATCTGGATTAACGCTAGCCACATAGTTATACACACACATCTACATACATAAACTCATGTGCACACACCTATATACACGTTGATGTCACATAGTTATACATGTACAACCACAACTTCCTTAGCCCTCTCATATTATATACACCAATAAACATAGTCTCGCAGACTAGGCTGATGGAGATCCACAAGGACTTGCCATCCTGGAAGTTTTTTGCTTCTTTGCGGTCAACCTGACAACCCAGTAAGATGTCTTCAATTCTTTCTATTTTTCCACCCTTTTTTATCAGACAGCATGTTATCGATTATTATTGATGGTTGAAAGTGGCCAGAAAATAACAACTTCCCAGTTCTTTAGCTCCTCATTCCTCTAAGAAAAATCTTCAATCATTTCATATATATATATATATATATACACACACAGACACACACACACACACACATATACACGCGTGCGAGTTGTCCAAGTGACCATAACTCAGAGAAAAGGTGTACTCGTATATCTGTCAATAGAGTGGGTTCTATTGACAGATATATGAGTATATACATGTGTATATATATATATATATATATATATATATATCACTAAATGTGACTAGGATGTTAAACACCTACATTGCTAGAAATACAAGCTAAAATGCTCTGATGCTGTAGTTAACACACATGAATGAAAACACACTAACAGGGACCTGAATTGTCCAAAAAATGCTGATTGAGAATTTTTCAGACAATTGGGGCCCCTATTAGTGTATGTTTTCATTCATGTGTATCGATGCAGCAGTAGAACATTTTAAACTTTTTTTTCTAGCAATATAGGTGTTTCTTAACATCCTAGTCACATTTAGTAACAATAATAATTCTCCTTTTTGGTGAAACATTGCAACCTGCTGTTTATATTAATTTTATATGTATATATGTATGTAAGTATGTATGTGTGTATGTATGTATGTATGTATGAATGAATGAATGTATGTATGTATTCTAGAAGTGTAGATAATTTTAATAAATCAAAGATATATGTTGTATGGTATTTGATATACCTGTATTTCTTTCTCTCTCAACAGACATACCAGGCTCTTTGGGTTGTACTAGTCCCCTCCCCCTAACACACATATGCATTACAGTTAGTTATGGCTGGCCAGACAGTTACCATAGGTTTCGCACCTGTTATGCTCTTAGCAATATTGGCAACTCATCAGACCTGCTAGGCGGAGGCACATAGTCTCAGATTTTTTGGAGTTTGCTTTTTTTGAACTTATGAACAATTGACTGATATATTCATAAAATCTTATTTTGCGAATTGTGTGTAACACCAGTTAAATCAATGCTGTTATTCTGTATAACTCGCGTCCTTTGCAAACTGTTGCAAATATATTTACAAGTATGACACATGTACTAATCTGAGGCACTGCCAGTGCCTCTCTTCTCCATACTTACCTCAACTCCAGCCTTGTGTCATAGGAATCTTTCTATTTTCACCCCCATCTGTCGCTCTTGTGACAAGGGGAGATTGTCAAAACTGTCCAATGCTACTGGATAGTATGGGTGTATGCAATGTATGTTTGTTTATGTTTGTATATATGTCTGTGTGTGTATATCTATATATATTTATTAGCTCACACATACATAATTGATAGAAGGTACAAAATGACTCAAAAGCACTTTCCAAGTTAGATATTGCATCTATCATTTGCTCACCATGCCTTTCTCTCTCTCTCTCTTTCTATCTGTCTGTCTCTCTATGTATGTGTGTACATATATATATGCATATATATATATGTACATATATATAGATAGATAGATAGATAGATATACAGATGTATAATGTTTGTGTGTATGTGTGTTTATAATACAAACATGGTAGTGACATTTGTATCATATACACAAATGCAAATCTGTTTTTTATTGATATGAGATTTATATCAATATAAATCTTGCATTCAAAACAGCTGGAAAGCTATATGTATCTACTCTGTTTCATGCTTATAGTTTTATTTGGAAAAAAAAAATGTTCTGGCTTTATCTATGTTGTCTTGTGGGTTTTTTTGTTTTGTTTTCTCATCATTATTTGAATCCTTCCTCTGAGAAAGGAGCTCATTTTAAACAAAGATACAAAGCTCCATTGTTTGGATGTAGATAAAAACAAATTCACATTTTAAGCGTGACAAAAGTCTTGCAAATTTTTACTGTTCCACTTATTGATTGTATTTGCAATGTGCAAATTGGCTGCTTGATTTCTTTTTCTGCAAACCCTAGCTTATCCAGACTGTCACTTAGGCAAATGCATTGGTGTGCTTATGTCGAGACATATCAATGTGGTACTTCATTGTTTTGAGTTTAAACTGTAACCAGATTCAGATGTTCACTTTCTTCAATGCACGTTCATTAAAATTAAGGACCACTAATATTTTAAGATCGATTCTAAATGGACTCTATATTGTCTCTATACACATCATCCTTTGATAAAGCAAAATGAAAAGAAAAGCAGAAGAAGGAAACGCAGTTGTCTTGTGCTGAGATGAAATTGGCGAAGGAGCATGAAGTGCCTCCATATGCGAAATTTGTTGAAAAGTGGGTGAAAATGGTGAGGATGCCACGAGTGAATGAATGGGTCCCATTCTCAGTGTGCAGAGACTGGTTTTTAAATATGTCCATCATTGTCTATGGGGAAGAAAGAAAACTCATGGATGCAAAACTCTTTAATTTTCTTATTAACAAAGAGTGCTTTCAATGGAAACAAATTTCTCTGATATTTTCGTTGGGTATCCGGTATTTGTCAGATTAAAAGCCACAGCCTTACGTGGATGGTTCTACTTTTGTGTATACTATCTTTTTTCTCATTTCATTTGAAATCTGCATCTGTCCCCATACAATTCTTATAAACTGTCCTCGCATCTGTCGCCTCCTTTACTGGCTGCATATGTTATCAAATTCCAGCGTTCACTCTGATATTGACAGCAACAGCTGGATGCCTAAACTTCCCATCCATCTTCTTTCCTGCAGTCTCTCTCTTTCTCTCATTTATTTGACAAACCAGCTTTATTTTACTTTCAAATGAATGCAAATAATGGGTCCTGTTTAAATATATATCTTTCATTTTTATGAGACAAAGTGGGTGTTAAACACAATTTATCTGGGTTGTGATTTTTAATTTTGCCATTCCTGATATATCTTGAACTGAGATGGGGAAGGTGTGATATGAGGGAGATTTGGCTGTTGTTTTTGGCAGGTAGAGCAAACACTCCTTCCCATTGACTGATTCATATTGGATTTGGTGAACTTGAAGGCATTCCTGTCATGATCAGCCTGTCTGTTTTTTTTTTCCAGACAGAGTGTCTAAAATCATATTGTATGGTGAGAAATATTTAGCTGCTATTTTAGACAAGTCAAAAGAGCTTGATCTGATTTTGTTGAAGATAATAATCTTTGGAGACGCTAAAGATAATCACAACATATTGCTTTTGTGTTACTGATTTCTTCAACGCTTCTATGAACCTGACGAGATGTTATCACTCCCAACCACTGTGTATGTGTGTGTGTGGTGATTGCTCCATCTTCACAGATGACTGCTGTCTGCTTGTGCTTCCTTGTTGTCAGTAGCATTTCTGACGCTCTGTCCATGACCTCTCAGACAACTGTTCAGTCTTGTTGCTGACCTGCATGGTCACAAATGTAACTTACTGTGTGCTTCCAGCTGGTTAGGTCTACACATGTTGCCACTCTTCCAATGCCATATAACTTACAGTGAGTAGAATGATCAATGAAGTCATCATAAAGAGAATCTATATTTACTGAATTACCATGAGAAATGCTTGTGCAAGAGAAATACCACTCTCTGAGACTCAGCGATTAGTACCTAGTGACCAGTAATCATGTGGAATTGGAGATTTTACATCAGTGTCCCTTTCCCAGAAGGTTCTTATGACAACAGTTAGGGTCCCTCACTCCTGGTGGGTTTACTGCATGCTCTAACACCAACCAAGAGGTTTTTTGTCTCAATGCATTCAAATGAATTGTCATTACATATGCTAGTTAATCCATAACTGGGACTCTGACAGGTGCTATGGAGTTAAACGCAAATTCCGACATGTTTTGGTTATTTCTCCAAAAACAATGTTGCTACACTCAAAATAGGCATTATGGTTGGATGATAATTATTATGATTATTAGAATTACTATTAATAGAAGGTAAAAGACTTGCTATATTGTCAGCGTTTTGATCAGTTATAGAATTTAAACCTTGTTCCAAATGATTATCAATAACGTTGATTTCACTATACATATTATCAGTTCTACAACTATTCATAGATTTAGAATTTAGATATTCTCTAATTCCCTGTTTATTTTGTGCTGCAATAATCTCAGCTAAATTTCTCGTGCTTGAATATGATGGTTGTTGATTCAGGACCATTCCATCGATCTAAATGCACATCAGCATTACATTGTCCAATGTACAAAATCTTTATCGGTCAACATTTCGTAGTGAGTTCATTGACCATTTAAAGCAGTGGGGTGTGAGTCTCGCTGGTCTGGTTGTTATTGTTTTTGTGGTGAGTGACCACGTTTGGCGATATTCAAAGTGAACCATGCAAATTGTATTTTCCTCTTGTATCTGTTGTTATTGGTGGTCAACTCTCCACTCCGTGTAAGGACAGATTGCACAGACTTAGGATGAAAGGCATTCCACTCATGACCATCCCCTTCTTTTACTTGGTGTAGTGTGCAGCAGAGTCGAACAACGACATTGTAAACTTAATATGTTGTGTCCCTAAAGCTCTCTCTCTCTCTCTCTCCCATTCTCTCTCTCTCTCTTTCTCTCTCTCTCTCCATTCTCTCTCTTAATGTAGTGGTGTGTAGATGTGTGTATAAATCTGTGTGTGCTTATCTTGACGATTTCGTTGCACACTCCCTTTCCATATGTTCTCTGCTGTTCTTCTTGCTGCTGCTAAAATTGCGTTACTTCGTTACCATGGTGATCAAAACACCACCATCTGATTCTCTCTTCCCTTTATCATCATCATCATCGTAGTCAAGGTGTGGTGATTGGAAGGATTAACTCTTACGTAATGCACACATGCATGCGTGTGTGTGTGTGCATGCTTGTGTGACAACGTTAATAAATTATGAGTTGTCATTCGGCCTTCGTAACATCGCTTACCTCCTCTCCTCACTACACACACACACACACACACACACACACACACAATCACTCATATAAACCTACAGGACATATATAATTGAATGTCCTCTGCTCATATTTCCAACATAAAGTTGCCTCCATATCGATACTATAAATCTACGCTGTATAAACATTATGCACTTTTTAAAAGCATCATATTGAATAAATATGTGTGTATGCGTGTGTGTGTAAATATACATATGTATTTATGTATGTGTATGTATATATATATATATATATATATATATATATATATGTATATATAAATATATATGCATGTATACATATATGTATGTATGTGTACATAATATATAATTATAAGCATGTTTGTGGGTGTATATATAGATATATTTGCATCCATAATAGATATACATATGTGTTTGCACATGCGCGCGTGCACACAGTCACGTCCACACATTCCAGCTGTTTCTTCAGTTATAGCGAAATTGTTAATTGTATCTATTATAAGAGTTTACGTAATTGTGTTGTGAAATTTTTTTTTTTTCATCCTATTCATTTTATAAAAAAAACATCTTTGAATAATCTTCATTGAATAAAACCTAATTTTCATTCATTCGTGAACGTTTCGTTTTCAAAATTGCGATCGTCTATAAAACCTAACTATACTCTCTCTCTCTCTCTCTCCATCGTGTTTACTTTCCCATGCTTCTGTTGTTGAGTTTGATAATGATGTCATCTCTTCGTCTCAGATATCAAAATGACAACAGTTAACTCCACTTCCAGTCTTGCACAGTATATTGTTGATGCTGGTCTTGTTTTAAGCACATTTAATATTTTCGTTGCCTTAGTGATCAACGTAGTCCATGAATGAAGGCTGTCACTTCTATTTATTCGTCAGAAATAGTGCTTGGGCATCTACGGCTGCATTGACATATTTATGCACACTCCTTATTTAGTCTCAAACATGTTCCAGTCATACACATGACCATCTCGTCTTTTTAGTGTATCTCGGGCCTACACTATGTGCATGTTGTATCTGTTTTTCTTTTTTTTTTTTTTTTAAAGATGGTGGAATGTGATTTGCAAGAGATTAGGCTGTTTATGGCCAACTGGCCAAGTGACCAGGTAGAGTTAGGCCTATAAATGTGTGTGAGAGAGAGAGGGGCAGGGGCATTTATTTCGATGTGTTTATCAGAAAAAGCTGTTAACTTCCTTTCCTATAAATATATTGCATAAACTACACACACACACCACATATTGTGTATACTTTACTGTATGGAAAAGTACTTTACTGTATGGAAAAGTACTTTACTGTATGGGAAAGTACTTTACTGTATGGGAAAGTACTTTACTGTATGGGAAAGTACTTTACTGTATGGGAAAGTACTTTACTGTATGGGAAAGTACTTTACTGTATGGGAAAGTACTTTACTGTATGGGAAAGTACTTTACTGTATGGGAAAGTACTTTACTGTATGGGAAAGTACTTTACTGTATGTACTTTACTGTATGTACTTTACTGTATGTACTTTACTGTATGTACTTTACTGTATGTACTTTACTGTATGTACTTTACTGTATGTACTTTACTGTATGGGAAAGTACTTTACTGTATGGGAAAGTACTTTACTGTATGGGAAAGTACTTTACTGTATGGGAAAGTACTTTACTGTATGGGAAAGTACTTTACTGTATGGGAAAGTACTTTACTGTATGGGAAAGTACTTTGCTGTATGGGAAAGTACTTTGCTGTATGGGAAAGTACTTTGCTGTATGGGAAAGTGCTTTGCTGTATGGGAAAGTGCTTTGCTGCATGGGAAAGTGCTTTGCTGCATGGGAAAGTGCTTTGCTGTATGGGAAAGTACTTTACTGTATGGGAAAGTACTTTACTGTATGGGAAAGTACTTTGCTGTATGGGAAAGTACTTTACTGTATGGGAAAGTACTTTACTGTATGGGAAAGTACTTTACTGTATGGGAAAGTACTTTGCTGTATGGGAAAGTACTTTGCTGTATGGGAAAGTACTTTGCTGTATGGGAAAGTACTTTGCTGCATGGGAAAGTGCTTTGCTGTATGGGAACGTGCTTTGCTGTATGGGAAAGTGCTTTGCTGTATGGGAAAGTGCTTTGCTGTATGGGAAAGTGCTTTGCTGCATGGGAAAGTGCTTTGCTGCATGGGAAAGTGCTTTGCTGCATGGGAAAGTGCTTTGCTGCATGGGAAAGTGCTTTGCTGCATGGGAAAGTGCTTTGCTGCAAGGGAAAGTGCTTTGCTGTACGGGAAGGTCCTTTACTGTACGGGAAGGTCCTTTACTGTATGGGAAAATGCAATATTGCTAAGTTGGCAAATCTCTGCCAAGCGTTCCTACACTGGATGGCAGTTGTGACACTTGTCACGCCTCAGATGACAGAGAAATTATTAAAGATGAACTAATTTACTATGCAGAAGAGAGATTTCTCTACGTTTATAGTTTAATAAACATGGTTTTCAACTCGTTTTACAAATCTCTCCCGACTGATTCGACTTTGCTTTTCATCTTTCAGGAATCAATAAAATAATCACCATTAAGTACTGAGCTTTGTATATAACTTCATCTCCTTTGGACACATTTGTGGCTTTGTGTCTGTGTCAGAAATCATTATGTTGTTCTTGTTGCTGTTTCATCCTTAGGTCAACTCAGATGTTTGGTCAAAGGTCTCTGTCTTGAATGCCTCCCCCCCTCTGCCCTTTTTTTTTTTTGGCATGCACAGTATATCTACATTATCTCATGTTAATGTGTTTTTATTTTTTTAGATAATTTTTGCTTTTATCATATTTGTGAGAAAAGAACAGCATTGATGAGTGGGAGTATCTTCAAACTAAAGACATTGCCTAAATACTTGCAATAAACATGGACCCCCCCTAAAGGCACCCGAGGTGTCAGGTGGTTACGTTAACCTGGGTGGTAGGGTAGATTTGCAAGAGATTTGGGGTACTATTTGTGGCAGGCTGGAAACCACCTAGAAGCTCACTTGTTGACTTGTAGAAAAACACTAAAATGGTAGAGTGGTAGAAACAGTTGCTGTGTTAGAGTTTAAATGTAGAGCCCCTCTAGTGCATGGTTACATTTCAAAGTTCAAATTCTGCCAAAGTTGACTTTACCTGTTATTCATCTGGATTGATGAACTAAATCTCTAAATATACGTTGGAGTTGATTCCATTTACTTTTAAATTTATGTCTGTTTGCCTGAGTTAGAAATCTCTCAAACAATTGAGTGATCTGTCGTATGACAATCATTGCATTCTGCTGAGGTTGGGGCAAGAGCATATGATGCTGTTGAGGAGATGCTTGGTGTGAGCAAAGAACAATTGCATAGTCTGTTCTGGAAGACTTTCAGGTCAGTAATTTTGGACAACTTTTAGAAATCCCTGACTTGTGTTACTTGGGTGGGAGGACATTACCAGTTTCAGCTAAACTTTAATGGTATGTGTATAATGTGCACAGAGTAATTATTATTATTATTATTATTAGAGTATAAAAAATAATGCTTTGCTGTATTTGTTCAATTCTTGCTGAGGTCAACTGGGCCTTTTATCTTTCTGGGATTGATGAAATAAAGTACCAATCCAGTATTGGGGTTGATACGATTGACAAACTCTGCTCTCTTCAAAATTGCTGGTCTTGTACCTAAATTAGAAATCATTGTTATAATTAACCCTTTAGCATTTAAACTGGCCATATCCAGTCAAAGTAATCTACCTGTTTTATCTTCAAACTGGCCAGATCCAGCCTCTCACACCTACCCTACAATATTATTCTAAAAATAAACAATTGTGTCATTGAAATCTCAAAGCTATAAAAGCTAATTCACGACTAATTCAAAACATTGTAAATAAATAATCATTACATTTGACAGAATAATCCGAATGCTGAAGGGTGAAAAGTGGTGACATAAGAATTAGCAAAACATTAAATGAAATGTTTGATACATCAGTTTTGAACCTCCAGGAACCCCCGAAAGCAAAATGCTCCCCCTCAACCCCGCTCTTTTTTCTTCCCTTACATCCCTGTGGGATTAGTTGACTGTTCTCCTCCTGTGAGGATGTTGTGAGGTTAAATTCTGTTTGAATTGACTTCACTTTTCATCTTTTCTAAAATAGAAAAAAAAGAAAATCTATTCAAATTCTTGTTCAATTTAATCAACTTTTCCTTCTCACCTCTTCGTTGATCTTGTAGCAATATTAAATTATTGTTGTTGCTGCAGTTATTATTAACTCCTAATCCATATGTATCTTTCGATGGAGTAGAAAGAGAAATAAATTGAGAGAGAAAGATTGTGTGGGAGTGACAAAGAAAGTGTGTGTGTGTGTGTGTGTGTGTGTGTGTGTGTGTGTGTGTGTGTGTGTGTGTGTGTGTGTGTGTGTGTGAGAGAGAGAGAGAGAAAGATCTGAAGAAAAATCTTTGACTGAAAGAAATCATTAAAACTGACTGATGACATATTAGATTAACAGTAACGAAGACTAAAGCCACAATCACAGGCTGCATAGAGATTGATGTGATTTCAGTTTCATAATGGAAAATACTCATGTAAATGCTGTTGCTACTGACAGTGGTGATGATGATGATGATGGTTGCCGCATGTTACATATGTTACTGACAATTTTGCTTTCATGTGTCGTTAATTACCATTTTTATAACAGCCAAACTTCAAGTTAGCTACAATCCTACAAAATCATAGATTGGTAAATATCTGTGCTGGAATTTATGTAATTATTTAGCAAGGGGGGGGGGTCAACTTTGATCCAAGATGTTTGCCCATCCTGTATATTTTTCTCTTTTTTGATATAATGCATTATCCAACATCTTTTTCTTAAGATGTTAAAGTGTGATTTTGAGGGAAATTTGGCTGCCATATCTAACGACTTAAAGTGTCATTATTGGTTTTGGATGGTTATAGTTGTTGTTTCTGTTGAGCCTCAGATGAGCCCTAATTCAGTTGAGACAAGTGTTTCCCATCTAATAAATACTCTTCATTTAAATGCATTATAAAAAAATTTTAAATCAATGAATTCGACAAAGCTGGCAAGAGTAAGTTATCTTCTGATAACAGATTATTGGTTGTTGTTCGATGTAGATTCAGCTGTTATTTCTAGTAGATCAAAAGATTATGTAGAGGCTTGCTCATTTTCTAAGTATACATTTTAATGTCTGTCATAGTGGCTACAAGAAAGAATTTTCTTGAAAAGTCAATAGTTTTATTGTACCTGTTTGCTATTGCTAATTTTGTTTCATAAATAATTCACTAGGAACATCAGAATTTTTCTCTTTTTGATTTTTAGTAAAAGAGACACATAAAGTG
Source organism: Octopus bimaculoides (assembly GCF_046866305.1). NCBI lineage: Eukaryota > Metazoa > Mollusca > Cephalopoda > Octopoda > Octopodidae > Octopus > Octopus bimaculoides. The sequence goes on along the minus strand of NC_142949.1, from coordinate 418,123 downwards.
TGGACATTACATAAATATATTAATAGAGTTTTATGTTTACAAAGGCTTTTGTTACTAGTCAAGACGTGTGAATTGATGTTCCATATGACATTTGGTTTTATATACATACATACATATATATATATATATATATATATATATATATATATATATATATCATTATTTGCCACTTTTCCTATGCTGGCAGGGGTTGGACTGCCCACATATATTAGTAACAGACTCAGCTCTGTATGACTTACACTTTCATGAGCATATCAGTCAGGAGAAAAATGAAAGACAAATTCACGATGGTTTCTAGATGTTAGGCCTCTCTTTGTCAGCTCAAGTCATGGAGTGTTAATGATGTGGAAGTAAACCGGCTATTTTCTTAGTTCTTAGACCCACATACTCACACAGGATGTTGGTAGGATGCTGGCACAAAAACAGGGCTGAGGTCACTGACCTCATCAGACTACTTGTCCTGGATACTCTAAAGAACATCCTCCACCCCCACCCCCACTGCTCAGCACATTGATAATCTCAGAAAATTTTTCAACTCACTAAATACCATGTGAGACCCTACCACATATCTATTGTGTAAGCAGAAGATTCCCCTGAGATGTTTTCCCTTTAACCAAATTGTGGAAATTCATAATCAACATCACTTCTCTATCTGTGTCATCATCATCATTGTCATCACTTGATGTTCGTTTTTCCATGCTGGCATGTTTTGGACAGTTTGAAAGGTTCCGTTTTGGCTTGGTTTCTACAGCTTGATATGCTTCCTAATGCCAACCACATTACAGAGTGTGCTGGGTGCTTTTTATGTGGTACTTTGGTTTTAGGATACCAATTCTGTTATGGTGGGCAGGTCTTCTTGAATACAACAATGTGCTACATATCTTAGTCCTCCTTTATCTCCCTCCCTTGTAAGGCCTAGCATTTTGAGATTGGCCTTCAATACTTTTTCCCATCTCTTCCTGGGTCTCCTTCCCTCTTCCACAACTTGCCTCCATTTTAAATAACCAGAATCTGTTTATGCAACCATCCTAACTATTCTTCTCTCAATACCTTAGTGCTCTGTCACACGTGTACACTGACATTGCACATCCAGTGGAGCATACTAGCTTCATTCCTCTCTAGTTTTCATATATACAGGAAAAGAATTTGATTTACAAGAATTTATCAATATTTTTAAATGGTAAGCTCTATTTTTGTAAACCCTTTCAAATACCTTTTTTTAAAATTTTTTTGTCTTTTATCTTTCTTTTCAAAAAAGTGAAAAACTGAAGAAAAAAAGACTAATTCTTATTTTGGGAATATCTTCAAGTATTTTATCTATTATCTATTTTTACCTACTCTTCTAAATCCTTATATAATGTAATTTATTTTCTGGTGTGCTCTACACTCATAGAGGAACAACGTTTCTGAAACTGCTGTCTATGGATGTAGAGAGAGTAGGTACTGAAATTAAATTATCAAAAATAAAGAAAAAGAAATATGTTATTTTGTAATTATTTTACTCTGAAAAGTGAATGAAAGAACAGCATAGAGCTTTCCAGCAAAGTTTCCTTTGCAATGAGTAAATAACAGCCACTGGAAAAGGAATTACATATACAGCAGAGAGACTGCCCTCTGGATGGTTTTCTGCTAATTGCTAAATGATAGTGACACATTTGATTCCCAATTTGTGTATTTTTTCTGATGTGTCTAATTTTTCTGTGTATCCTTTATTTATCTAGTAGTACTCACTTGCTCAGTAAATATTTCTTTGACCATAATTATTTTTTTTTAATTGTTTTAATGTATTGGTCATGGTTTCTTGCACAACTGCTTCTTTCAGTGTCGTTGATATCAACATCAGGTCTCATATTAATCATCCTGTATCATGGAAACAGTTGTATTTCAGTTTCATATATTTTCCTTCTGAGGCCAATTGACAATTAAATCAGCTGAAATATGCAGACAGTTATATAAATGGACTCTAATGTTGTTACACCCCAAATTATTGTTTTACAACCGTGGTTCTCAATCGCTTTTATCCTTATGGACTCCTTTGATTCCTATTTTACTTGGGTGGACCTTCATAACCTGTTGATGTTTAACCCTTTAGCATTTAATCTAACCATATCCAGTCCATATATTCTACTTGTTTTATGCTTAAACTAGCCAGAACTGGCCTCTCAAACCTACCTTCCAATGCCACCATAAAAATAAGCAATCACATCATCAAAATCTCAAAGCTATGAAATAATGCAGGATTCAAAATAATGTGAATAAATAAACATTAAAGTTGACAGGATAATTTCAGTATTAAAGGGTTAAAAAATCCTTTTATATTTATAGAATTGAATATTATTAGGAATTGTATAAAAAAAAAGAATTGTTGAAAAATAATGTGTTCTGTAAAATTGTAACTGATTTTATGGACTCCCAAGGGTCATACGGACCTTGGTTGAAATACACTGGTTTACAAGCATAGAGACGGTGGATTGGTAGTGGAGCATTGGATAAAATATTTTGTGATAATCCCCTCCCTATGTGCTCTGTGTTCAAATCCAGTCCAGGTTCATTTTTGCCTTTAATCTCTTGATAAAGTTTGGTGTGCTAATATAGTTAACTGTAACTGGCATCACAGTTTGTAGCTGTTACTTATATCAGAAACCATTGTTGTTGTTGTTGGGTGTTAGCATTAGTGGAGCATTAACCCAAAGGCTGAGCAATGCAGTCTTAATTTTAACCTGTGGTTTCGAGTTCAAATATCACCTTTGTTCCTCAGTTTCATAGTGGAGTTGTAAAATTATTGAAGTAGCAGACTAAGATGTCTTGTATTTAGTTGCATAACCTTTGCTTTTTGAGTTCAAATTCTGTTAATGTTCACTTTTATTTCTATCATCCCAAGGTCGATGAAAGGGCCAGTCAGTCTCATCAACTATGCCCCCTCCCCCAACATGTGACTTTGTACCAGGCCACTGCAAGATATTGTTGTTGTTTTTATTATCATCTAAGGCGGTGAGTTGGCAGAATTGTTAGTGGCATTTTATGTCTTTATGTTCTGAGTTATAATTCTGCCAAGGTCAACTTTACCATTCATCCTTTAGGGGTTGATATAATAAGTAATATATGTGCACTGGGATCAATGTAATTGACTAGCCCCCTCCCTCAAAATTTTCGATCTTGTACCTATATTAGAAGAGATTATTATTAAAGAGAATATCTTAATGTATTGCTGATTCATCACTTGGGGTAACATCTTCAGATTGACCAAATGAACACCAATCTTTCACTGTCAACTCTGTTTCTTCTGGTTGAGAATTAATCGCTTTACCTTGCAGCACTGCACTACTCTCTCTCTCTCTCTCTCTCTCTCTCTCTCTCTCTCTCTCTCTCTCTCTCTCTCCTCTCTCTCTCTCTCTCTCTCTCTCTTTTCCCTCTTTATGTATTACTTTTTTTGTCTGTCTTTGCCTACCTCTCTCTCTTACATTCTCACAGATTGGAAAGAGGGAATGGTGAATAATTATAAATAATTTACTGTTTATTGGAAGAGTGCCAGTCAACTTTATGGTTGTGTGGGTGAAGATATTTTACAGGTCACTCAGTCCAAAGGAGGTTGTTTATTTGTTTGTGTGTATGTATTCAGGTTGTACAGAAATGATTGCTTTTGGCTTTTTTCTCTTACCATAAAACCATTTTTGAGTCTAAAGCAAGTTGAATACACACATTCATGTAATCATGTAAAGTGTGTTTGTGTGCCTGCCTGTCTGCATGCACATTCTTGTGTACAATTATGACAACTTGTCTCATTGTTTTTCATACATTTTGAATTCCTATTATGACAACCACTAAATTATTTTGTTTCATCCGAGTACCTTGTTGATAGGGTCTCTATTTTTTGTGTAAGGAAGAAAAACAGTTGAAGTACAAAAAAGGATATGTATTTGCTATTTATTTCCCAAGTGACTCAAAACATGTTTAGAGAATTCCTTTCTATCCATTTCCATACATTCTGATGGACTTTTTATAATAACATCAGGAATTGACTTTTTCTCCATATTGACGATGCACAATATACAAAATCAGACTGTTGGAACTTCTTGTGATTTATATCCTAGTTCTTGCCTCTTCAGTTATTGTTACAACTGTATTTTGAGGGTTACTAAGGCTTCATCCTAAATTCTAACAGATAAGTGAATGAAAATATAGTTTAGTTGGTAGCCAAAAGCTTACTGAATCTCTTGATACCCCATATGTCAAAAATGGCAACTCAGTTTTGAAATGCATAAGGAATAACACACACACACACACACACACACACACACACACACAAACTCTCTTTTATATATATAAGATAACTGGATCTGATAAGACAAGACTTCTCAGCCAGACTTGAGTCTTGGACACTTTTGGCAAGGAGGGACAAAGAAAAGCTAAAATAGCAAAAATTGAGGAAGCTCGTGATGTGTTCTGGGTGGGCAGAAAATAACACAAATAGTTTCATACAATGGTTTGAATTTTATTGGCTGTAGTGGTTTGGGAGTAGAATCCTTTGTCTCGAGACAGATAAGATATCAAGTAACAAGTGTTAATTGAAAGGAAACTGTCAGGATGGGGGGGGGGGGGGTAAAGTGTAGAGGGGTGAAGAAGGCGCATTTATGGTTTTCTGGAGTTAATTAAATAAACAGAATTTATCTGCTTAATCAGTTGATGTGATGACAAGCAAGTCTGATCACCTGATCCAAATATCTCTAATCATGTGTTTCAAATTAAGATTAATACTGTCTTGACAAAAAACAACAAGCATGTTTCATTTCAAAACATGCTAACTTTCATTGTGTGTGTGTGTGTGTGTGTGTGTGTGTGTGTGTGTGTGTGTGTGTGTGTGCATGCATACATATGTGTCTGTATGTGATTTTTCTTTATTTCATCAGCAGAAAGAGTTGTCATTTCTATTTCTTCCATGTAATAATAGTAATTGTTTCCAATTTAAGGACAAGGCCAGCAATTTCAAGGATGTGGGAATATTTGATTAAATTAACCCCAACACGTGACTGGTATTTTATTAAGTTCAGAAAAATGAAAAGCAGAGTTGATTTAAGTGAGATTTAAATTCAAAATGTAGAGATCCGGAACAAATTACCAGAAGGGATTGTCTCCTGTGCTCCAACAATTTTGTCAATCTACTTCCCTCCTTAAATAATCATGATAATGTTGATTTCTAACTTCTGCATGGCTGCAAATTTAGGAAGGAATGTTGGTGAGTATATAATCTCCAGTAAATGTCTGAATTTGTCATGCTTGGAATCACTGAGAATGCTGAAGAGTCTCACGAAAGGGAAAGACAAATCTGAAGGAGGGTGCTGTATTGATATTCTCTCAATCAATTAGGTGCCTTAATTTCAGTTTTGTGGGTGGGGTAGAAAAAACAGAATATGTAATAAGCTGTGTAAAAGATCATTATCATCATTTAATGGTCATTCTCCATGCTGGCATGGGTGGGATGGTTTGACAGGAGCAGGCCAGGCTGGAGAGGTGCTTGGACTCCATTTGTCTGTTTTGGTATGGTGTCTATGGCTGGGTGCCCTTCCTAATGCCAACCACTCTGCAGAGTGTGGACTGGGTGCTTTTAATGTGGCACTGGCATGGGTGTTTTACATGGCAGTGGCATAGGCACTTTTATATGATCCTGGAATGAGTGTTTTTACGTGGCACCATGGGTACTTTTACATGGCATTGACACATGTGCTTTTACGTGGCACCGACATCTGTGAACCCACACCACTAGGACTTCTCAGCTGAGAGAAGGATGTAGAGGACAATTCTGATCACAGGAAATAGAGGAGTCTTCAGGTTAAGGAATGCATTCAAGTGGGTAGGAACAAAAGATTGAATATGTCATCAGTCTTCCCCTTACAGGTCATCAGTGTACAGAAGCTTAATATCATCTCTATTGACTGTTTCTGATGTCTATATATGTGTGCATGAAGAGTAGAAACCAGCTCTGTCTCGTCTCACTCATTTCCACACAATTCTTTTTTAGTTCTGCTACATTTCTTTCTCTCCCTCTTTCCTTTTTCCTTCATTCCTTCCATTCTTTATGTTTCTTGTGACAATTTCTCTTTCGTCTGCTTCCTATTTTGTTCTGCTTTATTTTCATTGTAAATTCTTCCCTTGCTTTTTAAATTCTTAATATCAAATAATTAACAGGACAAATAATTAATAGAATAAAAAAACCCATCTTTACTTATGTTTCTGTAAGTTTCAGATGCATTTTATCGCATTGCTGCCATCCATTTTTTTGCATTTGTTGATATTATAGTGTTCTAGTGAAGTTAGTTGACTGGAAGATTTCATGAGTACATATGTAGACTTGTGCATTGTTTTGGGTCTTGTTAAAATTGCACCAGTTTTGTTTCTTTTTAGTATCTGCTGGTGTTACCCGAAAGATTTTGTTCTACTCTTTAGTTTCCAGGGTCATTGCACACAGTCTCAGTCAGATTAGTAACCAGTAAACAATACTAAGTGCTTTTTAATCATGCTATTTAGAAACCACTTGTTGTCATGTAACATTAAAACACAGGATTATCCTCGCTATATTAATGACTTAAATAGCATTGTAATAATAATTGCAATCTTGATGTTACAAAGAATAGAAATTATATGAATCTTTTCCTTCCTCCCACATACTCTGTGTGTTTGCATACGTGTCTGTGTGGACTTAATATCTACTTTTCTATGTAGTGTATTTGCGATAGAAATACAATCCAACCTGAAACTATTCAATCCAAATCCATTTTTTTAATACCTTTTTCTTGTGTTTATTGTTTAATCAAAAACCCAAACAAAAGAGGTACTATGTGAGTTTTATTTGCATGCCACTTGCCTAGCAGGTATATACAACAAAGACCATACTTGCCTTGCTCTCCTCTGGTTGTTGCATGTCCTCTCAAGTTTGACACTTGTTACACATTCTGTATAACTCAAAGGTCATATAGAGGAATAATAAAAAAAAAATCCACTTTATGATCTCTCATATGATATTACTGATTGTAGGGCTTGCTAAAGACTAACTCTATAGCACAGTGATATTGAAGCTTATTAACCCAACTTGTCAAAATTTTAGTTTCTGTAATAATTATGTTATTGGAGTATATATATGTATTTTGGTTTTAGGTAAACACTTAGAGATAGGTTTTTTTTATAACATGACATTGCAGGGAGATTTTTTTTCCAAGACCCATCAACTATTACCTAAAACCTTGAGTACTTCACAGGTTTGCTAGCACAGTTACACTAGATAAGTGATACATTATCATGCGATATCTGCATTGATTGAAACAACTTAACAGTCAGCAATTATGTGATGTCTAATGTCTATCTGGATCTCTGGTGTCCAACCATCTAGGAGTCTGTAATCATGTGATGTCTTTTTTTGTGTGTGTGAGGAGCACTAAGTCAGACAAGTGTCAACTATATCTAAGAAAAGTAGTTTCTTGACTTGCTAGAAAAACCACCCTAATCATACCCATACCATTACAATTCTGCATTATGTCTATAAGTTGATCAACCGCATAGAGTCTACATCCTTACGTGTTATTGCTGTGTTGAATGCAAGCTATTGTTTGTGTTGTGTGTGTCTTGATAAATAATTATACCTGTTACGTCTCTCAAAGCATTCGCCATAGCTTGCTGAAAGATAGCTCTTGCTGTTTTTGTACCATGTGGTAGATGCAGCCATCTCAATAAGTCAAGTGGGGTACGAACAGTCATTATTTCCTGGGCCTCATCTAATATTTCAATTTGATAGTATGTTCCAACCAAATCAATTTTTGCAAAATATTTCATACATGCTAACTTGGAGGGGTGATTAGGATTATATGTTTGCTATACTTGACTGTATGTATGTATGAGAAAGGTTTGTTTTATGTAAGTGTATATATATATAGACTATAGCTTCATGTGTGTATAGGTGTAGATTACAAGTTTTTATGTGTTGTATTGGTGTATATGTTTCAATAAATCCTCAAGTGGTCATGATCAAGTTATGAACTGATGATTATTGTTTTATTTCAACATCTATTGGAATATCTCAGACACTTCCTCTTCAGACATTATGCAATCTCCAAAGAGAGAGAAAGAGAGAGAGAGAGAGAGAGAGAGAGAGAGAGAGAGAGAGAGAGAGAGAGAGAGAGACATGCACACATTTAAAAAATCTTTTATCTTTGGATATTCACACTTCACTTATTAAATACCTTGAGTAATCATTAATTAATATTCTCTATCCACCACAGTTATTATTTGCTGTCTAGCTCTATCCAGTTCTTTCAAGGAGGTGAGGTGAAGGAGGAGCAGACATTATTGTTTTTTTTTTATATTTTGCTTTGTGTTCTGACCATTTTTTTTTTATCTTTTCTTTATTTTGTCTCCCAGTGGTAATACAAAAGTATATTTTCAGAGAATGTTATTATTGTTGTTGCTGTTAGGTGGGATAATTGATGCTGTGTTAACCAAGACTATTTTTTGCAATTTGTTCTTGTATTACCTCCTCATTGATTATTGCACTTGTGGCAAATAATTATTAATTTTGGGCAGTTGATTGGTAAAATCATTCTAGCATCAGACAAAATGTCTTGAGACCTCATTTGTACCAGTTTTTTACATTCTGTTCAACTTCTGCCAAGGTTGATTTTTGCCTTTCACCCTTTGGAGTTAATAAGATAAAGCATTGGTCAAGTTCTGTGGTCAGTGATATCAACTTATCTCATCCTCTCAAGATTGCTGGCCTTGTACCTAAATGAGAAATTATTATTATTATTATTTGTAGCTCCATATCTATGTTATTAGAAGTAACAATAATGCTGAAAGGTATATGAGGGTAGCATGTATGTTCTGGTGAAATGGCCCAGCTTACTCTCAATATTCAACTGTAGGCTGTAGATGGAAACTAGGAGAGAAAGGGAGATATAGAAAGACAGAGTGAACCTAGTGTGTATTGGCCTTCTCTTGTTTGCCTTAGGTGGCTGTTCCCCCTATTAGGACTTTAAAAAAATGACATCCTTGAAAATTATTCTTTTGGACCATTTCGATATTTTTATTATCTTCTCCCACATTGTGTAACTTGCCTTGTCCTCATCTTATGGTCAATAAAGAAATTATATGATAAATCATTATTATAATAAAAAAATAAAAAAAGAATTGTTTCAGTAATTTTATTTTTATTATATGCTTTTCACTACACAACTGACTTCAGCAGTGAGCCTTGAGTATGGTCAGTTTTTGTTTTCTATTGCCTGTACTTATGTATGAGTTCTACTAACAGGACAAACTTGATTGCAATATTTCATGGTAATTTCTTTGATAAGCTCAAGGCTATACCTTTTTATTGACTGGTTAACTTATATATTTGAGCAGTGCTCAAACTCTAGTTTCATGACATTATTTAGAGTTGTTATCAAATTATCCAAACAGTGGGTTATTTGGAAATCTAGAATCATTGTTTGTAAGAGTATTAAAAAAATTTTGGTATAATTTGCAGCAAATTTCTGTTAGAGGATGTAACAAGGGCTCTCATGTTGCAGCTCCCTTTCAAGACATTAAACATGAAGCCTAGATTGCATAGATACCACCCATTTGTTTCCCATGCTATCAACTATTTCTCTTCATCTCTACTAAATTCTATACAGTCTCTGTCATCTTAATTCAGATAAACACATATCACAAATGCATAGCTAAAATATTGTACAGTTTGATTTACTTTTTGTGACCAAAATCCATGAATCAGATTGTATTTACCAAACTGACTCTGGCTTGGACATTCTTCTACAATCCTCATCATCATTGCAAAACTTCAGACATATCATCAAAATGGTTGGATAACAAACTGAAGTGTGTGTGGGGGGGGGGGGGAGAGAGGTTTCTTTGATTACAACCTTCTACAATATATTAAAGATTTTTTTTTTTAAATGAGCCAATGAATAAACTTTTATGCTGTCCTTCAGTCTTCTAGAAATAGTAACCAAATCACCTTTAAATAACAGGCTACTCTCTTAAAAGGAAAACATTGTGAGTATAGGTCTACTGGATCAAGACTAACCTGGAGCTAAAGAACAACAGCTAATAAGTTATAGTTTGTGAAACATGGGGTTTTCTTCCACAAAGCATGTGTGGTGTATTGGATTTCCAGCTTCCCATATACTCAGCTATATTCATAGAATAGGCTAAGGGTGTTGAACATATAAGTGTTTGTTCTAAGCCCAGAATCAGTTAACTTCATATCACTGGCTGAGTTTGAAGAATTCTTTGGGTGATTTCTAACCATTTCACATTATAGGTATGTTAAAGCAAGGTTGACTGACAATATAATAGGGAAACAGGTAGGGGTAAAAACCCTTTTGGTCTCGAATGATCATGGGATTGCACCTAGAAAGTTCCCTTCCAAGATACAAATCCAGGCAAGGTTGTTTATGGAGGACCAGCAATCGCCCATGCATGCCAGCCTCCCCTCTCCACACCACCGATGTTGTCCGAGGGAAAAGGCAAAAGGGGCCAGTATAGCTTGGCACCAGTGAGGTTGCAACTCGTTTCTACAGCTGAGTGAACTGGAGCAGCATGAAATAAAGTGTCTTGCTCAAGAACACAACACAGCCTGGTCCAGGAATCGAACTCACTACCTCATGATTGTGAGCCTGATGCTCTTACCACTGAGTCATGTGCCTTCACTGACAGTATATAGCAGTAGCAACAACAACAAAAGCTTTATAGCCACTCTCCTCTATATCAGATGTTCTAACAACAACTCTTTGAAGTGCTTAAATCACAAGGAGAAATATGTTTTTGTGAAATTTATCAACATTTCAACAATGCAGGGCCTAAAAGTCTGAAAATGATGCTTCCAATTGGTGAAAAAGTGTTAAAGACAAATGAAAGAACAAAAGACAATGTCTTTGCTTGTTTGTCTCCATAGTAAATTTCAGAAAAATAATTATTTGAACTTAGACAACTATCATTTTAAAATAAAGTAATTAAAATATAACGAACAAAACAAAATAACAAATTCCATTATGTGTAATTACTCTTAATGTCTCAAGTTTTATTTGAAACTACTCACTAAAACTTTGTCTGCAAATACATTCTTTTAATTATTTTAATGAGATTTTTAAGTTGAAATTGTAACAATTTCTCAACTTGCCATTCTTTTGAGTCACATTGACTCCTGGTAATAATTATTCTGAAAGCTTGCTTTACATCTATATTGCAGTAATCAAGCATGTTTTTCCTTGGTATTATTTTTTTTTTTTAACATTGAATCAAGTTGGTGTAGACGATGGCCTTGTGGTTGAGAAGTTCACTTCATAATCACATTGTTCTAAGTTGGATCCACTTTGCAATATCTTCGACAGATATTTGGGTTAACTCATGACTGGAATGTGATAAAAGGAACTTGTGAGAAATCCTGTGTGTGTGATATCTTTTACACATTGGCAAAATAAAAAAAATAAAAAATGAAAAAAAACAGTGCTTTTTGAATATAAAAAAAAAGTGGTGATATTTGTTGTGTGTCAGGTGATCTCTTGCTGCTCTAACCACCATAAATGTAGTGAAGCAATGGTTGGCCTTGTTGGAAACCTGCAATCACGATATTAAATGTTATTCAGTAATCACAATATTTAAATGTCTTGCATTATTGTCTTTCATCAATCATTACTTTTCCAGATAGGATTTGGAAGCTGTTTTTATCGTGAGTTAGACAAACTTGGACAGAGTTAGATTTACATGATTTGCTACATTGTGGTGGTGGTAGCAGGAGGAGGCAGTACGAATGGAGTTTGAGTTCATGATTCATGTATGTGGTTAACAGTTGGACATACCTGACAGAGTGCTTGTGTATTATACCATATTGCAACAAGGAGGTCTCTATGTTGTCATTCAACCTGCCAGAATCAGCAGCCAAATTTTCAAATCGTAAATCTATCCTTGTTAAATGAAGAAGGCTACATTTGACAATGATGTAGTTCCTGATGTACAAACAGACAGGATGATTGTGGTTGGAGCATCTTTGGTCACTGGTCTGCTCAAACAGAGTTGACCTAGTGCTAAACAACGTTAATCAATGAACAATAAGATAAAGAAGAGAAGTATATCTGGCAATGAAGATGAATTACAAGTAGAATGATAAATTGGCCAACCCTATGCCATATTTGATTTGAGCCAGGTTGAAAAACTATTTTGGAAAATATAAACAACAGAATTGTATATATGTTTATTTATGTTTGGCATAAAACAGAGATTGTACCCGTGAGCCACAGTTTCATTCTGCCAGCACTTCAGTCATCTTTACAAATCAGTAGGTTTGGAGAACTCATCCTTCCAGAGTAACAACATTGTGACTGGTAGCGTCACTGTACAAGGCTTATACGGCTCTCACCAACCACTTGTCTATGCCTAGTTTCTGCATTGACCACCAGATAAGGGATCAGGGGACCCTGTCAAAGGCTTTCTCCAAGTCAACAAAAACCAGGTACAGATGTTTATCTTTGGCTAGGTATGTCTCCTGCAGCTGCCTTACCAGAAATATAGCATCAGTGGTGCTTCTGCCTGGCACAAAACCAAACTGCGTCTCATCTAAACTGACTCTCTCCCTAATTAGTTGGGCCTCTCCGCAACTCTCATCTCCTGATCCAACAATTTGATACCTCTGTAATTATTTCTAAGGCATCACCTTTACCTTTGTAGCAGTTGACTATGCTGCTGCTACAGCAGTCATTGGGTATGACTTCTTCATTAATCACCTGATTTACAATATGAGTGACTAGACCATAACCCACACCACCAGATATTTTAAGCATCTCAGTGGTGATTCTTGAGGAGCTGAGGGGCTTTCTCTGTCTTCATATCCTTAATTGCTTTATCTACTAGGGTACTGTTGATTCAGGTAGCTGGTCCCTCAATTGGATAATAAAATATCTTTATCATTCTTAATTTATTTGTCTCTATTTCTATTTTTATCTTTTGCAGGTAAGTCAAAGTGGTTTTGAAATCCATTTGGTAAGTCAGCCATTTTCAGTTTTCCTCAACTCTGATCTCTTTCCATTCATCCAGCCTCTCCTCTCACTGCTTTCAGAGATTTTCTGTATTTAATGAAAACTGACACGAACGTTTAATATACTGATTTGGTTTCACTGAATGTTCCACTGTGTCCAACCATAAATCTGGCAACAGTTCATCACTCAATAAGAATAATGCATGATATATAACATTTCCTTGCTGTGAACAGGAGTTACCTTTTCTTGAAAATTTAATTAACCACTGCTTATACTATTTACTACAGGTGGAGGTGTGTATTCTTGCAGCTGTTGTTATTGCTGCTGTTGTTACCTCTGTTAGCTTATTTAGTACATACATATATATATATATATATATATGTAAATATTGCTTGGTCTTTATATATTATTCATAGCATAAATGTGTGTGTGCTTGTCTTTGTGTTTGTGACTCCCACAAAATAAGTACATTATTCCTTTCCCAGCTTCTTTTAATGGTGATTGTTGCAGCTAGTGAATAAATACTTCCCAGAAATGGATATTTTTGATACTGGAATTACAATATTCATTAATGATAATTTTTTGTTCATATCAACTGCCAGAAAATTAAAATGTATAACCAACTACGTGGTTCTAAGTCCAGTCCCACTGTGTGACACCTTGGGTGAGTGTCTTCTACTATAGCCTCAGGTTGACCAAAGCCTTGTGAGTAGATCTGGGAGACGGAAACTGAAAGAAGCCCATCATATATATATATATATATATATATCAGTGTTTGTCCCACCCCCCAACATTTGACAACTGGTGCTGGTGTGTTTATGTCCCTGTAACTTAGTGATTTGGCAAAAAAAACCGATAGAATGAATATGATGCTTATAAAAAAAATAAGTACTGGGATTGATACATTTGCCTAAAGATTCTTCAGTGCTCTTTAGCTCCAAGTTGCTTCTGATCAAGCAAACCTATCATAAAAGTGATTCTGGCTATGACCATCTTATCTTTTCTTTTTTAGATAGAGAGCATTATCAACATGTTCTTTTCTTAAACAGCAAAGCGTTGTTTGAGGAGGATTGCTTGCTCTTTCTACCTAGTTTAGCAGCCATATAGAAGTTTCTTCATCTCCTTGTATTATTTGTCTTTTATCAGATCTACTTTTACTTCTGTGTGTTCCTATGTCACATTCTGTGGATATTTCTAGTTGCCAATCTATATTGAATTGTTGGCACTGATGCAAATAGCTACATTAACAATGTATGATGTGTTACTACATGTAACTACAACAACAAATTGTAAATTGATGTTGTTGCAAAAGACTATCTTTATGAACACTTATGTAAGAATGTGGCAATGGTGCATGGCTGTGAAATGGGGGTAAGACAGATAGGGGTGGTACTGTAGAGTAGAAATTTCAAAAAGTGTTGATATTCCATGGCAAGCAAATATGGGACCAAAACTACTAATGATTGACAATTATTACTGATGAATGACAATTATTACTGATGAATGATAATTATTATTGTTGTTTGATGATTATTACTGGACATTGCTGTCTGTTACTCATGATTGTCAGTAATGTTTTTGAACAAAGGAATTGTCTGGTTTTTCTGGATGTAGTGTTATTGTGTGGTATGAATGTCTTTGGCTTGATGTGTGCATGAAAAATTACTCTTTGATAAATTCTGGGTTAATTCTAATTTTATAGATCTATGATGAAATGTGTTCTAACTATATACATTACATCTTTACTTTTTTAGACATTTTGTTTTCTTTTTTAGACATTTTGTTTTCTTTTTTAGACATTTAGGGCTAGTGTATTTTTTTAGTTAGTTGAACGTGATTTAAAAGTATTTCAGCTGCTGTTTCTAGACAGTCAAGCATCCATGCAAGGGCTTTCTTGCTGGTTTGTGTTGTTAATGTTGTCATTAGTGTTACCCTGGTGAAGTAGACTTGTGACCAGCATTCTGAGACCACCCCAGCCTTTTACAGACATAGTATCTCTCACAGCTTTTTGAACAGGCACATCATTTCCCTACATGTCATTGGAAGCGAGTAACAGGGCTGGCATGAAAAGAGTGCCTATCCATAAAACTCTGTCTCAGAAAGTCCTACACTACCCATGAGAATTGAAACTGTATTCTTGAGTTAACTTATTTATCGATATCATATTCCATGTACATACGAATATTTGGTTACAGGAGTCCAATGGACCAATTATCAGTTTATTGCATGAACAATGGAATGCATACATCATTCAGATGGAACAAACATCAAATAACAATTTTATTTGAAAGCATTAGCTAATACCAAAAGTGCATTGCAGTCATTTTGCATCCTATGTAGAGCCCATATGCAAGGTACTACGTACTCCTTTCATTGCATGCACACACCTATGCTAACAAGGAAGCTGTAAATATGAGCCAACAAGGATATAAATAGTTGTTCAACCCTGTTAGAAATAATAGCCAAATCTCCCTTAAATCACACTCTATTAAAAACGATGAATGTACTGTCTGGAAAAAAAAAATCAAAGATGGGACAGTTACAACAAGAATACTTTAGGTCAAAGGTCTGCTCGGTCTAAACTGACCTCAGGCTATTACAACTAGATTTAGAATTCTTATTAGTTGCCCTCTACAGGGAAAATTTAGCTTCTGAAAAGGAGATAACCAGGCCCTAGTTGGAGATAGGGAAGGGGACTCTTAAGACCTTGTATTTAGAGGAGATGGCCAACAACTGTTTATTTAAGCAAAAATTCACTTGCCACTCTGCATATAACAGAACTCCCTCCCATCACAGTCAGCCATGTTTTTGTAGGTTTCTTTTTCTTTTCTTTCTTTTTTTGTAAAATGTATTTGTGTTTGTTTGAGATAGTTACTGTTGCCCCTTCAATAGGGCAGGGTTATTAGCGGGTGTGGAGTAGGGGAGGATGTGTGAAGAATGGATAAAAGGAATGACACCTGTAAATGTGTAGCAATCAACTAGAAAAAAAGTTTACATTCCCTTGCTACCATTTACAGGAGTAAGTCTGACCCCTTAGCTAATTCTCTTCTCTTGCTCATCCCTTTCCCCCTCACTTTTGAAATTGTGGTAGGTGGAGGGGTTGGAGTATCAGAGAGACAATGGTGGTTGTGAGAGGGTAGTATCTGAAAGGATGGATTTACTTGCTTTTGTTTTGATGGAGTGGAGCGTGGTGGTAGGTTGTAGCAATGGACTGAACTACTCAACTAATACATGGTCGCCAACATACATGATGATACGAACCCATTTTTTCAAGAAGGGAGAGGGGCTGCATCACACTTCCTCCCACTCCAGCTATACTTACCCCCTCCATAGTGTAGACAAAGCCCATAGGTAATTAGCAGGTGAGTCAGAAGTAAATTTACTGAGATTTATTTTATTGGCTCCTTCACTCCATCCCTCCCAAACACTGACCATCTCCTTCACCCTCTGACCATCATTCTATCCAAACACTGATGTGGCATTTCACTCTTTCCTTCCCATTGGGGTGTGGATGTGGAGGGGTTGTGTTCAGTCCTTAATAATTTTTGGCCATAAACCAGGGTCATGTCTTTTGGTCATATAACATTCTTTTATTATTATATTTAAAACTAGCAGAGATACCCGGCATTGCTCAGGATTAAAATGGCATAGAATATCTTGTTAAACGTGACAAAAATGTTTCACTATGTTCAGTATTTACTATCATTCATTTGTTCTGAATTCAAATCATACCAAAGTAGACTTAGTCTTTGGTGTGTGTGTGTGTGTTTTGCTATTCATAAGCATGAGTGTTTTTTTTAAATATATCTTTACGGTAAAGGAAGGAGGCAAGTCTGTTGAGTCTGAACGAGACCTGTAGTTATGGACTTGCAGTCCCAACTAACCGCCTCATACACAAGGAGGCCTGTATGTGACCACACTATCTGCTAAATAGCAGCCAAATCTGTCCCAAGTCACAACCTGGTGTCTCAAAAATTGCAGTGATATGGATAATGTAATGATGGGTGTACACTGGATAATTGGTCACCTGATTTCACACCACCCCCTTGTCTTTGGATGCTTTTAGTAGATTCTATTCTTTCTGTTGCATGTTATTGTGGCCAGGTCTTCAATCTAAGGATAATCTTTGATCTGAGAGTAACTCCATTTTGTCCTCCCACCTATTACAGATGCCTTGAGATTGGTAATGATACTGTCCTTCCTTTTCTGAGTGATAAAAGAAAAATAATTTTCAGAAGTAGTTCTGAATGCACTTAATGAAAAAATAAAGATGAGACAGTCTTCACAAGAACATCTTTGATCACCATTTTGCTTGATTAATCGAGGTTGACCTGGGCTTTAGCTCATAAAACAGAGTGTATAGTTATTGTATCTTTTGTTTTTCCTACTGTGCAGTCACAGTTCCCATAAAGTACTAACAATGTTTATTCATTATTACTAATTTGGTTATTAATAGTCAATCATCTTGCTTTGTTCAAGTCAATATTGCTTCCATCAATCATTTCATATGAAGTGGCAAGAAAGTCCTGCCATTAGAGATTCATAAAATATAAAGAGATCTATGTCTGTTTGTCAGTTTACCTACCAATCAATATATCTGTATATCAATCTATCTAACCAGCTTTCAATCAGCCTCTCTGTCTCTCTGCTTGACTGTCTGTCAAAATCTATGTATCTCAGTCCACTATCCTAGTCAATCTATCTAACAATCAATCTATGTTTGTTGATCATGCGATCTGAAGAAACACCAACCTTTGAAATGAAATGTTCCCAAATCAATGTCTTGTTTATTCTACCTTTCATTTGGTTTTCAGACTTATCTGGGACTACATTATCATGCAATGTGTCCTTTCCTTTTAAGCTGAGATTTTGACTGTGGATTCTTGTAGCTTGTGTGTGTGTGTGAGAGAGAGAAAGAGGGAGAGAGAAGACTTGTTGATAGATTTGTAATGCACAAACAAGAGGCCAAATTCTGCAACAATTATTGTTTTGTATTTTGGTGTAAGGCTGGTACTTGTCCAGTTGGAAGTGTCTATTTGTTGTCATAAATACAAAACCCAAATAAATACTAGCTTCATGTATAGATTTATGCTCAACTCAATTTATGCCAACCACAAACATCAAGTTAACATCAATTAAGCAATGACACACATCATTACAACACAATTCTGCTTTTTTACTTGTCTCTCTCTATCTCTCTCCGAGACCTTGAATACTATAAAACACCCATGCATTAAAATAGCTGTGAAAAATAATCTTTTCTGCTAGCTTACCTGTGTTAACGATTCTACTCACATTTGATATATTCAGTTAAATTATACTTCTCCTGCTGTGCTAACCAATTCCAGCATTTAGGCCGTTCCAAAATACACTGCATTGTAAAAGGTATTCAACTACACACAGCTATCATATTCCAATCTGAAAGATCAATCCCAAAATGACAATATATGCATGCTGTGTTCTTAAGACAAACAAGATCAAAAGCATATCAGTTTGACTGTATAACTCTACCATAATTATTTCACTACAGCACTTTACCCACACCTACACAACAGCAACCACTGCAAATGACATAATTGGTAGAGCAGTTTATGCCTTACCAATCTACCAAAATAGATATAAAATTAGACATCTTTCACTCAGATTAAGTTTGACATCAAATAACTTCACATGAAATACTCTCTGTTTCTGTCTCTCTCTTTATATATGTTTTATATTAACATAAATGATTCTCATACGTGAAAACGTTTTTAATGTTTATAACACATTAACATCTTCAAACATATCTAGTCTTGCTGTTGAAGAAGAATATTGGATTATATTCAGTTTTATTACAAAATGATTTTCCAATCATTAAAAGTATGTCAGCTCTGATCAATTTGTCTTTTTATTCCTGTGATAGAGTATATGTTACCTAATGCAGCCTTCCTTTTTGTTGGTGCTTAAAATGTCAATTCAACTGGAATTAAATCGACAAATGATCAAAAACATTCAAGTCATAAGCCTCTGTCTTATTTTCAACCGTGGCATATTGGGAACAACGTTTTCCGATATTTACTTCCTTTATTAAGACACACATGGTTACCCAACCTGAGGGAAGTGCAAGAAAAGGAGAGAGAGTGGGAGGTGGCAGGATAGAGATGGTGGCAAAATGCTGGGCATACTCACAAGGAACGAGGATCAGAATATAAATGGGATGGTTGAGTCGAGGAAGAGAGAGATGTATAGATGGTGGTATATATATGTGTATATATATATGTGTGTATGTGTATATACATGTACATATATATATATATGTATATTCCTGTTGTAATGGTGCAATAACAAGTGAGAAAATATTTTTGGAATGATGGGGAATATGTTGATGGTCAATAGTCAACAAAATCAATAGGAAAACTTTTGTAGTTGAGCCCCACCAGATGATAGTATTGTCTAATGCCTGGGGATGGGGATGGGGCAGAAGCTAATAAAGAAGAGACAAAAATGTAAAGTAGAGGCATGCAAAACAAAATTGCTGTTGCCATGGTGAATTTTAAAGTGAAGATAAATGAATAATAAAACCAAATGTAATCAGCAAATAACCCCCAAAATAATCTTGTAAATTTATAAATAAATATAACACTGAATTATAATCTTGTTGGGGCAGAGACTTTTCTGTAAGTGTAATATGTAAAAATAAGTTTGTGTTAGGAGTGGTGTTAGGGTTAGGGGTCAGGGTTTTTACTGAATGTGTGCTAATCTCTTTGAAAACAAACATTTTGCTGTATCTTTGGGCGGGGGGGGGGATACAAAACGAAAACAGATACAAAAATGAAAGAAACAAATAATAATAATAATAATAATCCTTTCCACTGAAGGCAGAAGGCTTGAGATTTTACTTCTTTCCTCATTGCTTCCTGCAACTCATCTAAAATCTTCTGATCTTCCTCACTCGTCGGTGCCAGTTGTCCCCTCCTCGTTGGTAGCACTATTATTATTTTTTCCTTCAGATTCTTCTTTGGTTCGAGATGCATCTCTGGTGTTGTTGTTTCTCTTCCCCACTGCCTGGTCTGTCCTTCCCCAGTTCTTTTGTGATCTCTTCTGCTTCCAATTCTGTCGTCCACTTTCTTCTCCTAACAGCATTAGCTTCATCAATTAATCTCTGCTCAGTCACTTTAAACATTATTATTATTATTATTTATTGTCGTTGTACAACTTCTAATGCTGGAGATGTACTATGGTGTCAGCTGTTCACTGCCAGTGAACTAAGGTAACACCTCTTATTTTTCGAGCACCATCTGGAATATTCGGACAATTCCAAGCAGTGCTGTTTTCTGCAAGTGTTCCACCCTTATTGCAGCCCCTATTTGTTCCATGTACTTCTCAAGATTGTTGCTCACTGTTCCCAGGGCTCCGACAATTATTGGTACTACTACCACCTTTTTCATCGACTACAACTGCTTAACCTCCCAAGCTAACCTGTCATATCTTTCGACTTTTCTTTCTTCCTTATCGCATACCTTGTTGTCAGTTGGGCATGCTATATCTATGATCCAGCATTGTTTGCTTTCTTTTTCAATTAACACTATAGTAGTAGTAGTAGTAGTAGTAGTAGTAGTACCCTTGTAAAAAGTTATTGTATTCTTAGTAACATTCGTGTTGAAGTTAAGTTTATAGGTGACATTGTTCCAAACTGCTGTGAGGGTTATCAAGTTACCACTAACTTTGTACCATTCTGTTGTGTGTGCTGCCTAGCTGCCCTATTCACCAGATCAATAATTCCAACTGTAATACAAGTCTGCTGTGTGGGAGGGCGACTAATTGTGGGGTAGATGGGTGGGGGTGGGGGGGTTCTTTTCAGTTCACTTTTGTTCAGACTCATTTTTGGGGTTTGTTTTGATGGTCTTATATAATTAACATGACTTTATACATACTTGCTTATATATATATATATATATATATATATATACACACACACATATATATAAATACATACACACATATATATATATACACACATATATATACATACTTATATATATATACATATACACACATATATATATAAATATATGTGTGTGTATGTATGTATATATAACAAATTAGAAGCAGTATTAGTAATGTAAACATTATCGATCGCACATACACAATGTTTGTATTTTGTTCATTCACCAAATTCATGGTGAGATAGTGTTTGGTGAGAGACTCCTTTGTGACACTGGATGTTAAAATACCTGAAGGTCAAAGACCAAATGAGACAACTTGCCTCAGAACAAATCAAAAATGGTGGATACTGGTACTTCACCATTATTGTGCCCTTATCCACACCATGCACCTGGTTCTTTATTTCTCAGCGTTCTTGTGAAATAGAATCTTGCCTCTGTTTCTATTCTGAATTGCACTTCAGCTGTGCCATATTTTTTTCCATGGGTAATGTGGGTCTTGTGTTCTCACACATACCAAAGCACTTGTGTATTTGTATCTTAGTTACAATGCAATTTTGTTCTAGGGCAGTGGTGCATAACTTTGCGTCTTGGAGTGTTTTGTATTACATCAGGTGGAGAGGGAAAACCTGTTTAATTGTGAAAATTTAATGTCCTGGCCATAACAAAGTCTCAGAAAAAGCAATTGAGATATGATGATCTAAAGTGTAAAATACAATGACTGTGGTTATTGAAAAAAGGTGATTATTATATTGTTATTGTCGGAGCTTTGGGTTGAAGAGATTGAAGAGATTGGGGTAAAGACAGAGCTTTTGAAGAAAATACTTTTGCTTGGAACTGCATGACTCTTCAAGAGATCTGAAGGGAAAGCATTGCCTTATTCCACTGGCTGCAGACAGCTGACACCTTGTTACGTTCTCCAGCAAAGTTTCTGTGTTAAACATAAATAATAATAATAATTATACAGACATGTATGTGATCATGTATACACATATACGCAGAATACATTCCCAGCAACCTATCATCAGCTGTTGGTGTTAGTAATCCAGAGCAAAAGAAACAGAAGATTAACTCCTCTATCTTTCTAATCCACCTGAAATCTAACTCGTTAATTCCTGACATATTTTTAATGAGTCTCTCCTTCTTTTTCCCCCTCATATATTATTCATATATTTTGATATCAGCTGTTTTACCAAAACTGCCATTATCACTCTCATATCTTTTGAAAATTGATTTTCCTTTTTATATATTTTTACTTTTGCTTTTTAGTTTATTGAGTAAAAATGAAGTTTTCCAAAATTGGAGTTTTATCACAAAGCTTTCTCTTCTTTCTTTTTTCTCTTTCTTTATATATTCTGAGACTGTAATTTTCTAAAAATTCTAGTTTTGCTGGTTGACGAAACCTAATCAGTGCAGGTTATAAAATTATTCACATTTAAATTATTTTGCATATTGCTATTTTACTAGTGTACTACTCGTTAAAAGTAACGAGGCTTATGTCTGCCTCGGAAATTCTTAAAGGGTTTCCTTCAAACCTTGCTTCAGTTTTTTTCTTGTGTTTCATTTTGCCTTCTTGTTAATCTTTTCCCCCAACTCATTTCATTACATCTTCTTTTCCTCTCTCTATATTTCCTTTGCCTTTTTCTCTCACTGACAATCTTCCTTTTTTTCATTCCCAACATCTCTCTCTCTCTCTCTCATGTATGAATTTCCTTCTTCTCTCTCACTCTTTCTCTATTACCCTGTTATTCTATCCTATTCACTCTCCAACTCTCCCTCTCTATTATAGAGTTTTCTTGCCTTTCTTTCTCTCTTACTTGTGCTTTCTCTCCCTCATTCTTTATTCCATTCCTCCCTATATTTTACTGTCTGCTCGTCAACCCTTTTTTATGGTTGTACCTGTTATAAACCTGGGATACATAGAACCAAGACAGTCATATAGTAATGGCTATTAATTCTTCTCACGGAGTAGACTGCAATATGTGTAACTACCAGTAAAGTAAATCCAAAAACCTGGTCTTCAGCAATCCAGCAGTACTAGTAATAATGTCCACCAGTATTTGGCTGTTGCCTTTGTCTCCATATCGCAAATGCTTCAGATTGTGAGATCAGTGTTGATTGAAAGATAAAAAGAACAGACCAAAATACCAACTGGGATTGTTATTGTCTTTCATGTTCTTGGATTCTTTGATATTGATTCATTGAAGCCAGCTCTGATCCAACTTATTTTATGATCAAACTTATTCTATCCATAACTCTCCTATTTTTTTGCTCTAGCCTAATTCAATGTGTCCTTTTTTTTTAAGATGGTAGAGTGTGATCTGAGGGATATTTGGCTGTTGTGTCTTGTAGGATGCTTGACCACTCAAATGAGTGGTTTCCAACCTTTTAACAATGCAACCCATTTCGACTAATCAGTTTTCCTGTGTGGACCCCTTTTTTAGTATATTCCAGTGAGGCTTAGTTAACATTTCATCCTCTTTCAGTGTGTGTGTGTGTATTTAAGCATATATTTCCTCTTCTTCCATTCTTCCACCATTAACACAATCATTACAGAGAGAGAGTCTATCCAATCCAGTCCAACAAGAAATAGTGGGTTTTTTTCAATTAGTTAAATTGTAGCCTCCTCCCTCTTTCTGTCCCCTTTTTTTATTTCTAATACACTGCAATCCTCATTCTGCTTTCTCTTTCTCCCCCCCCCCCGATTCCCCTCTTACTCTCTCTTTCTTTCTCTGGATTAGTGATTTTCTGTGCACCTTGTTACTATCATTACAATCATCATCATCGTCATCATCATCATCATTGTCATCATAGCTTTGTTACAACCATCAACATCATCTTAGCATAATCTGCATCATCAACTCCATCATCATCATCATCATCACCACCAGCAACAATCATCATCATCATCAACACAATATCCTTATCAGTAACAGCGTAACTGGCCTACATATGTATATATAATCATTAACGATATTGTTAATTAATCTTCTGGTCACTGTAACCAGGTGAAGGTTACAACAGTATTGAGATCAGATGAAATCCAATCAGATTAGGATTTTATTTGGCAGTCAGGGCTTCACCTCCTCTCACCTTGCTCTCTCTCTCTCTTCACTTAGATTCTGGTGATATTGCTGCTTCACCTTCCTACAGCATTCACTCATGCAACTGTTATTTTTTAAATCCAGGTCAGAACTGATTGAACTGTGTGCAAATCCATTTGCCACTAGGGGACAATGCCACACATTCAAATATGCCTCCGAAAACCAATTGAGTCTAATGACTGTGAGAAATGTTATCATGTAACTGTTGGCCAAACCAAGTTATATGGAGATGCAGTCAACCACACAGCTAGTTGGCAGCCGACAGATCCTTTGCTATTACGACCTGAGGACTATTGCATGTTCTGACAATATGGTGGTTAATTGAATTGAGAGCAGAAGGATGAGGGCAATCTATATCATGAAAATGGTTGAATACACTGAAGTCATATCATATTGTAATAGTTATTTGTTAAGTCCCAGGTCAACCTCAGTTGAGTAGTCTTATGGTTAGTCATTCCAACCATGACTATCTTATATTTTATTCAAACAGTGCATCTTGGAATACATTATCCAATGTGTCACACGGTATTTTTGTTCTTGCTTTTTTTTTTAATCTGTAGAGTGTGATTTGAGGGAAATTTGGCTGTTATTTCTAGCCACTTGAGTGACCAGTTAAAGGTTCCTTTACTGGTTTGTAACAACTGATCTAAGTCTGTTGTGTGTTATTGAGAAGACAATTTAGAAACCACAGAAGCAACAACAACAGATAATGCTTTGTATTCTGGGAGATTAAACTAATTAACCTATTTTGAGATCTATTCTAGGAGTGATAGATTTTTGCATGGAAAGATTATTTGTGTGTGTACACACACACATCATCATCTCATCATTTAACATCCACCTTCCATGCTGGCAAGGGTTGGATGGTTTGACAGGAGCTGGTAAGCCAGAGGACTGTGCCAAGCTCTACTGTTTACTTTGTCATGGTCTCTATGGCTGGATGCCCTTCTTAATGCCAACCACTTTATTGAGTGGACCGGGTGCTTTTTACATGGCACCAGCACTAGCAAGGTCACCAAGTAAGTTGCAAGACAAAAATCCCTTAACTGAGAATGGGAGCAGAATTGAGGGAGATAGCTTTGTACCAGAAGATGAGAGGTTAGTGTATGGCAGAGGGATAGAAACAGGTATCATACTATAAGTTCCTGGAAGACAGTGTCACTCCTGGAAATGTGGAGAAAATTTATCAGCTTTGGCATGAGGATCATTGGAGGACAATCAATGATTTTACTGATGTTGTTGGTCTGTCGTATGCCTGAGCACCATGCAAGCAATCTTAACATCTGAATTGAACCAGCGGCATGTCTCTGCCAAATTTGCTCCCTGCCTGACCACAGAAAGAACATGCCATTGAGGACCCATCCTTCATGTCGAGGATCATCATCAGTGACAAGAGTTGGGTCTATGAGTGCGACCCTGAGACAAAGCAGCAATCGTCACAATGGAAGACCCCTTAAGCTCCATGACCGAAGAATGCATGACAGTGCCACTGCTCAATCAAGAGTGTGTTCATCATTTTTTTCAACATCCGCAGTATTGTGCATCAAGAATTTGCCCCCCCCCTTCCCTGGGCCAGACCATCAATCGAGAGTTCTACTGTGATGTTTTGAAGTGTTTGAAGGCAAAACATTAGGTGAAAGCAACCGGATCTGTGGAGTGCAAGGAATTGAATTTTTCCTGATAACAATGTCACTGAGCTTTTCTCACTGATGAGTTTCTTGCCAAAAACAACATGGTATCACTTCCACACCCACCCTTTTCACCTGATTTAGCATCTGTGGACTTCCATCTTTTCCCCAAGATGAAAGTGCAGCTCAGAGGTCACCGTTTTAACACTGTTGTCCAAATCCAGAGCAATTGGAGAAGCTCTTTGATTCATTTGTAGAAAAAGACTTCCAGGCCAGATTCCAAAAGTGACAGGAATACTGGGACTGGTGTATCGCTGTGCTCGGTGACTATTTTGAAAGAGATGATGCTATAACTTTGGTAAATAAGTTATTTTGTTTTTTTATTAAACATAATTAAGTCCAGGAACTTTTGAGAATTACCTTCACGTCAGCCTGATTGCTTGAACCCTAGTTGACTTTCACCTTTTTAACTCATAGACTTTCTCTAGGGTTCAGGTCAGGTGAATTATTTGGCCCACTGATGTGAGGATTAGTAAACCAAGCAGTGGTTGGTTTGACATTCTGTGCAGGCGTTGAATCCTCTTAAAATCGGAATTCAGCAGCATCAAACAGCTTGTTGGTTGCTTCAAGAGGTTTTGATAAACCATTGTGTTGATTGTGATTCAGATTAAACACAATGGTCCAGTACATGCGTATAACATTGCACCCAAACTGTCACTGACTGGAACTTCGAATCGCTGAGGTTGAAGAGTTTGGAGGAGGGCTGCAGAGGCACAGAACTAGGATTTTTATGCATCTAGGGCTACATTATTCAGTGCCTCACACACACCATTTTATAGATGGTAGTCTGTAATCTGAGAGAGATTTGGCTACAGTGTTTTTCTTTTTTTCATATTAAGCAAACATTCTCTTCTTGGTTTGACCCTGGTTGGTTCTGAGCAAAGAAAATACCCGATCCAACTGTATCAAGCAGTTATCTTATCTTTCTGTATCCTCAACTTTTAAATGGTTACATTCCTATTGTATATTGTTTCATAATACTGTGTACATTTTTTTTTTTTGTTCTTAGGTCAGTAAGTGTTATTTCTTATTTGATTCTGTGTAGAAATCAACGGTAATAACTACTATTCCCTTCAAACTTTGACCTGGACCTATTTTCCATTACATTTCACACAGATTCAGTTTGCTGAGTTGCTGAAGCAGAAATATCATTATAGCAAATATTCTGCTCAATACCACAGATTTGCTTATCAGATGCTTGACCTTAACCACTTGAACATGGTTGACAATATGTACAACTCTAATTATGAACAGGAGTAGTGGGGGAGCATCATAGCCATGCGTTGAGAGGGATTGTTTGGGGATTTAAATAAATGTAACAAAAGCAAAGTTTGAAAGAAATATTAGCCATTTTCCATACATATTCTAAGGGAAGCCAATAACAGTTGCTACCCAAGGACAACAATAATCTATTACACAGAGTAAGCCAGATGCATACAAGTTGACCAACCTTATTCAATAATTAGATTTCTTTTTTTTCTATACTTTTTTGGTTGCAAATTCATAAATGAAGAATATTCTTTCTTTCTTTCTTTCTTTCTGCCGATTGTCTCAAGGTCTTCTTCAGATCCCGTATAATTAGCCGCATCATCTCATCATCTTTTTGTAAACAAGCATCAGCATCATTAAAGTGCTCACTGTTGTCCTACTGATATCTCTCTCTCTTTAAAACTTGAAATTCCAAGTAATTTCATCACTCCTTACTTCTATTGTACTTCTACTCTGTGTGTGTGTGTGTGTGTGTGTGTGTACGTGTGTGTGTGTGTGTGCATGTGTGTACGTGTGTGTGTGTGTGTGTGTGTGTGTGTGTGTCTCTCTCTCTCTCTCTCACATACACCATATCTCTGAATGTGTGTGTACCTACCTCTATTTACAGCTCTCTCTCTACTCATTTCTCCTTCCCTCCCTTCTTCCCCTCTCTATCTATTTTCACTTCTCTCTTTCCAAGTCTATCTTTATATCCATTTGTGTATACCTAACTCTCTCTTTCTCTCTCGGGTCTGTTTCCATGTCTCTCTAATAATATCGTCTGCCTGTATATCTTATTCGTTTTTTACTACTCCCTGTCTCTCTTTCTTCCTCCCCCTCTCTCTCTGTATGTATATATATATATATATATACACACACACACACACACTATCCTTATTTTCTTCACTTTCTTTTCTTTCTCCCACTCTTATGCTCTCTCTCTCTCTCTCTCTCTCTCTTTCTTTCATACATTCTCTCTCTGAATGGTGTATTTTCATTCCTTCCTTTTCCTACTTTCTCTTCAGTTGTGTCGTTAATAAAGTCAATACAGAAATATAGATCTGATCGATTAGCTCTGTCCCACCACACACAGAGACACCTATCTACCCAACGGAAAGATGGAGTTAAACTGTAATGTCGTTGTTCGCTATCGAGCTTATTACTGCTACTCCCACTACCACCACCACTGCCACCACCACCACCACCAACACCACCACTCCCACTACCACCACCACTCCTACCACTATTTCATCTGATAAACTGAAAATGCCTCCCTTTCATGTAACATGTGGTTCATTTTGGTATCATATCTGCAAAACTGACTGCATTTGGTGTGTGCATGTAATGCAATGGTGTCAATATGCCAATAGTGATGCTGTTGATGATGAAAGTGTGTGTAGAATATGTTAATGGTGATGATGATGCTGTGTTCATATGATGATGATGATGTACATGTGTGTCTGGGTATAATAGTAATGTCAGTAATGATGGTGTTGATGGTGACACAAATGCAAACATATAATCAGTGGTTGTGTGTGTATCTGTCTGTTTGTCTGTCTGATAACGAAGGCAGCTATTCACAATATAAAACCAAAAAATAAAAATTCAGTTGCCACTAATTGAAACTGAGATGGTGCAGGGTAGCACCTACATTGCTAGAAATAAGAGTTAAAAAAACCCTGAGAGCCACAAGGAAGCACATATTCATTCACTGACAGGGGAGATAACCACCCCACAGAAAACAAGATCACTCTACTAGTCTCGTTTTGCTTAAAATTAAATCTCATCTGTGGTGACGATTCCATCACTGGATGGTTTGGCTAGATCCTGCCTGTCAGTACATAAGTATTTACTTACCATATGAATCAATGGCTGACTCAGCAACAGACCCTCACTGTTTTCATTCCATTCCATCCACATTTATGTTATGAATTTTTTTTTTTTTTTTTTGCGGTTCGTTTCAATCACTGTTGGTAATGACCATATAAGGAAGACAGAATAAATAAAATCAGCAAAAACATGCCATCCATTGTTTGTCACTAATGAAGAATACATTACATCCGCTTGCATTGGAGACCAAGAGAGAGATTGATCTGGTTGTTAGAGAAACCTGGGCCATGATTTGTTGGGGGAGTATCTGACTTGTCTGTCAATAAAGGTGATGGATCGCTCTATAATGTGTGTGTGTGTGTGTGTGTGTGTGTGTGTGCACATTGCAATTGTTTTTTTATGGTAGTCAGAATAATGGAAAGCCTTCAGAGTCCTTCCCTTAGTCAAGGTTCTGACACGACCAATGTTCATTTTGAGGGCTTCGAAGAAAACCCGAGCAAAGTTCTCAGAAGGAAGAACTGGTTAGAGTGGTTAGTGAAGGGAATAAATGGGGGACACACACACACTATGAATAACAAAACAAGAAGAGTGGGTCACAAGTGCTTGAGCAGATGTGACGTGAGACTAACCAAAATGAGTTGAGGCAACTGTACCAGCTGCAGAGAAAGTAGAGAGAAGAGACAGGACATCTGTAAGTTAAAGATATTGTTGTTGTCTTCATTATTGAAATCCTTTGTAGTTTATCTTAGGGTATTCCCAGTCAGCTCCATCACCCATTGGCAATTTTGTTTCTATATCAGTCAGTGTTTTTTGCTAATTGTTCAGCATTTTTAATATTTTTTTTTCACTTTCTCCACATTTGTTTTGATTATATTAAATCAGATCTACTTTTGGTGTGATTTTGTGTATTTTTGGTGCCTAAGTAGTAATAAGATGAGATATGTAAACAATATATGTATGTGAGCATTCTTTTTTCCTGGAACATATGGCAACCATCAATGATATGCAATGAACAGTAGAGATGTAGATTCCACCAGCTGAATGCATGTAACTAATCTAAAAGAGTAGTAACTACAAATAAAAAAAATAAATAAAACTGGTCAATGTGGACTTTTTAATTTTTACCATAGCCAACTTCTCAAATGCCAGTATCACAATAGAATATTGTGTAAAGTGGTTGAATGATATAAAGGGCAGCCAGTTCTAAGAATTATAGTCCCCTCCTCCACAATAACAAAGATGGCCAGTTCTCACCATTGCTGTTAACCAATCCAACCCATTCCTAAGCCATTGCTATTCCTACACTGGTCAAATATCAGCCCTTTAAAGCATTTGATTATGCATTCAAAAGGGTTGGGAGTTGAAGTAGGGAAGCATAATTTCATATTTTGAAAAGGATGGAAGAGAGAAACTAGATGGAAAATCTTTGGTAAAATGTTTCAAAGAAAGAAAGAATCCTAGTGAAATCTTTTTTTACAAACTACACAACAACTATAACAGTCCAATTGATGAATAATAATCCTGTTAAAGCTGTTATCAGTATTTTAGTATTAATCCATTTGAGATATAAAACTTTCCATAACTATATCCATAAATAAATGAAATTTCCCTCAAATTATAGAAACAGTCCAACTGAAAATTTAATTAGCTTTAATGAAACATTTGCAATATTCAATAAGTTCATTTAGATGTACATACATGCACTGAAAAAATAATCCACAACAAAAAATAGAAATCAACTTTTAATTAGTATTTTCAATAAATATAATTAATTCAAGCAAGTGTACCAATTTCCCATTCAGAAATAGGTTTTGTATCCATTGAAAAGAAATTCATATTTTTATCGATCGATCAGCCAAGGCAAAGTTGTTAGAGCAAGGAATAAGACTGTCTTGCAATATTCAATCCATCCTGTGCCTGAGTCTAAATTCTACAGACGTCAACTTTGCACTTTTATCTTTTCAGGGTTAATAAATAAAACGAATCAACCCCAGTACTTATCCTTTTTAAGGCCTCTTGCTTATTCTATTAATCTCTTTTGCCAAACCGCTAAGTACAAGATGTAAACACACCAATATCAGTTGTCACGTGGTACCGGAGGACAAATGCGGACACAAAGATACATACACATAAATAAAAAAGAAGATACCATAGCTTTAGAATTGTAATGAATTTCAAATCAAGAGGACACTTGGCAACCAAAGACTCAACTTTGTACTTTTGTGTAAGATATCCTCAAGATATCACACTGATATTATTTGATATTGTTCTAGAGAACATTTCATTTTTCAACTTTTCTTCTTTAATGGTGGTGGTGGGGTGTCTTTATTGTTAAAACTGAATACAAAATTAATTAGATTTGGATGTAGAATAACTTATTGAATAATTTATTTATGATCAGAACTGTGAAGCCTAAAATAAAAAAGAAATATGGAAAATAATTCTTTCTACTACATGTACAAAGCCTGAATATTTTGAAGTAGGATCTAATTGATTACATTGACCCCAGCGTTCAACTGATACTTATTTTTATCAACCCCCAAAAGATGAAAGGCAAGGTCAGCCTTGGCAGAATTTGAACTCAGAACATAAATCTGGAAGAAATGCTGTGAAGCATTTTGTCCTGTGTGCTAATGATTCTGCAAGTTCGCTGCCTTAAGAAAAGCGAAGAGGATGAAGAGAAATATGAATTACTTTTAGGAACATTTTCATTATTTCCTATCCGATATTTATGAGATGTTGTGTACTAATATTGGCCAATCCACTTTCGTTATTGACCTTAATCCAGCAAGTTCAATAACTTCATTAAGTCTTACATCACATTTGCTAGAACTTTATTATCTTCACAAACCAACAAGGGAACCAGTATGTGATCATTCAGCCTGCAGAAGTAACAATCAAATTCCCTCACTGCATCCTACCATTCTAAAGAGAAACTGGGATGGTCACAACTGGGATGGTCACAACTGGAATGGCTCTGGTCATAGGTCTCTTCAGTCAAGGATGACCTTGAGCTAAACAACAACATCAACAATAACTGAACATTCAATTGCAAAATGGGTTTTCACTTTCAACCTTAGATACAAGAGATAGATACAATGTTCAGATCCAAAGGGATAGATACAAGGTTCAAATCCCTTTATTGATCATATTTCTCTTGTCTGTCTTATACAAAATTCTTACAATATCCTGTTAAATCTATGACTGATGGGAAATACCCAGGCCCACTTTAATTAATAGTAAAGTTGATACTAATGGATTTGATGAGCCAAGAAATAAAGGTGGCTAATTGGCAGAACCATTACAATATTGGCCAAAAGGCTTTACAGTATTTATTCCAGCTCTCTGCAGTCTGAGTCGAAATGCTACTGAGATGACCTTTGCCCTTCGTCCTTTTGGAGTCAATGAAATAAAATACCAGTCCAGAACGGTACGTTGGTGGAATGGTTAGAGTTGGGCAAAATGCTTTGTAGGATTAATGTTATTACATTCTGTTGCAAGCACTGGGTCATGTCTTTTGTTTGAGAATTATACCCTTCTTTCTCCTCACCAAGTCTCTGGGGCCATGGAAAGTAAAGGGTCATGGGAACTACCCTTCTTTCCTTGACCAAGCAGTAAAGAAGTAATTCAATTTCATCTGAAGTGAAGTGAAAAGAGAAAAACATTCTCTAAATGGTTAATTCTGGTTTGCTCTTTGGTAACCATAGAGACAACTCCAGATATGTTTCACTCAGACCTCTTCACTCAAATATAGTGTACTGATACTTGCCAGACTTTAGAATGACTGAAGAGTTGGAGTGAATAAACATTGGCAGGTAAATATGTGAGAATTTAAATGAATGACTGCAGGAAAATTAGTCAAGGACCATCTTCTGCATGGAAAATGCTTATTTAAGCCATATTTAATGGGTGTTTCTTTTTTCTTTTGCAACTGTCTTATATTTTAATTATTTTAATTATTTTAATTATTTCAGATAGGTCCTTGTAATAGCTGGCACCCTTTAAATCTATGTTTCTGTCTCTATTTCCATCCTGATGTCTGCTGTAGTGACTAAAATCCTATCAAATGCCTGCTTTTTATTTTCATTTGCAGATGACAAACAACACGACTGCTCTCTTCCCCGAAGCAATACCTTCAAACATTTCTAGTGTCCCTCTTACTATGTTCGTTAGCACAGTGGCAGCAGCAGCAAAGACAACCACCACAACCTCCACCACAACAGCAGCAGCAGCAGCAGCAACAACAACGACTACAACAGCAGCATCAGCAACAACAACAATAGCAGCAGCAGTAGCAGTAGCTGCAGCAGCATCCGTACCAGCTGTGCTACCAAACTTCAATGCAACAACAACCAGTGTTACCCCAGAAAGAATGAGCACCCCCGATTCCCTTATAAGCAACACCACTGACAACGTCACTCGGTTACAGCCATTAATCTTTCTCCAGACAACTGCTGCTCAAGGAATCGCAGGCACGTTTGCCTTTGCATCTATTTTAATTACTGTTTATCAGGTAAGCCGAACTAACCCCTTCATTTCCTTACGTGTGCCCCTTTTCAATTATATCATCAACATCATCATCATCATCATCATCATCATTTTTATGTCAGCTTTTCCCATCAGTGAACTGAAATTTCTTCAGACAACAAAGGCGTTCTCTGATGTTGGTTCTTTCTTGTTTTGAAGTCAGGCAATTTATTCCACTTTGCACATTGAACCATCAAGTGGGACATTTTGGGAGATAGTAGCGAAAAATCACCAATGCTCAATCAGTATCACTGCAACGATATGCAGAAACAAACACATGCACATTCACACACATGCTTGCATGTGCATTCCCGCCCCATAAGTAATTGGTGAATCACAGGCCATAGTACAAGACAGTATGCTGTGAGACTGAATTCAAAACCTCATGCAAATTTTTCTAACTACACATCTATGGCTGTCCTTGTGTTATAATAATCATTGTTATCATTTTAAATTGTAGTTGCTAGAGTGGAGGAAAGAATGCTTTGTGATATTTGTTCTGGTTCTCTGTACTCTGAGTTCAAATACCATCAACTACCCTGTCAGAGCCAATAAATGAAGTCCATTGATGGATTCCTCTCTCTCTCTCTCTCCCCCCCCCCCTCCCCCCTCTCTCTCTCCTTCCCCCTCT
Source organism: Octopus bimaculoides (assembly GCF_046866305.1). Taxonomy (NCBI): domain Eukaryota; kingdom Metazoa; phylum Mollusca; class Cephalopoda; order Octopoda; family Octopodidae; genus Octopus; species Octopus bimaculoides. The sequence goes on along the minus strand of NC_142949.1, from coordinate 384,157 downwards.
CTCTCTCCTCCCTCTCTCAGAAATCAACTCACATGGCTCTGGTCAACCCGAGGCTATAGTTGAAGACACTTGCCCTAGGTACCATACAGTGGGACTGAACTCAGAACCATGTGGTTAAGAAGCAAGCTTCTTACCACACAGTCACACCTGTTTATAATATCAAGTTAATATTTATAATTTAGTGGTATCGTCTTACATAAATTTTCTGATACAGTTATTTACATACTAAAGGAGATAAGAAGTGATTCTAGAAAGATAGGAACCAGCAAAACAGGTGTGGACCTTGGAAGCCTAATCCCAAGTAATTCATTAAGGAGGGCAGTAACTACCAAAAGGAATTGATACTGAGGGGGAAAGTCTTGTCAGAAGCCACCTTTCTAATGTTGGAGGCTTGATGATATAAGGGACCCGTTCAAGCCTGTGAAAAAATTGGTGATGGGGAGGGGGGGGTTAGTTGTGAAATGTTGGAACATAAGTGTAAAGGGTAGTACATCATCATCGCAAATGTATAGACGTGTGAGTTCAAGTCTCATGCATATGGAAAAACCCATTTTTAACATAGGTGCAAGCATGGCTGTGTGGTAAGAAGCTTGCTTCCCAACCACATGGTTCCAAGTTCAGTCCCACTGCATGGCACCTTGGGGAAGTGTCTTCTACGATAGCTTTGGGCTGACCAAGGCCTTGTGAGTGGATTTGGTAGGTGGAAACTGAAAGAAGCCCGTCATATATTTATATATGTATATATAAAACAAATGATAAAAACGAACAATAAAAACGAACCATAAAAACGAACCATAAAAACGAACCATAAAAACGAACCATAAAAACGAACGATATATATATATATATATATATATATATATATATATATATATATATATATACCTACCAAACCACTCACAAGTAAAAAACAAAAGATAAAAAAGATATGTGACCAGATAACTAGGACCATGAAAGAATGTGAGATGCTTTAAGATCCATTGAAACCATGGAAACCGGAAAAGAAAGGACATAAAATGATAACAACAACTGTGTGTGTAATGAGGAAGACAGAGGGAGAGAGAGAGAGAAAGAAATTTAAAATCACATTGTTAAATGGCTACTGTGATTAGAATGAGGAAATTGTGTTGGTATAAATTGAGAACAATTCACTTGCAAAACAAGTTAAATTATGAAATGTATATTAATATGTATGATGTTCATAATTAAGATGATGATGATGATAATAATATGTATGTATGTGTGTCCGTGTGTTTATGTATACCTGTGTGTATTCATTCATTCAAGTCCAACTTGTTTGACAAGTTACTTGATCTGAAATCATGTGCGTAAATAGAATCCGTCCCAACTTTTGAAAGTAGCTATTTAAAACAGACACACATATATATCATTATCACCTTTTATTTTACTTTGTCATAGCATTATTTGTGTGTGTGTGAGAGAGAGAGAAATAATGACTATATGTGTGTGTGTATGTATGAATGAATGAGGAATAATTATATATATATATATATCCATTATAGCCAATCTTGCCAATTGGTTTTGTATTAGGGGTTCAAAATGATGTTAGGTAACAACCCAATTATGAATACTTGTGCTCTTCAGAATTGGCTGTTATGGAAGCAAATATGGCAGCTGCTCTCTATTGTTGGAGGTGAAGACACATCCAACTTGTGGTTGCTATAGAAAAAGACGATGAAATGAATTAAGCAAGGGTTAAGTTAAGAGTTTTGTACAAGTGATTCAAACCAAATGTGTTTCTTCAGAACCAAATGCAACAACCATAAGTCCTCTTTCAGCATCCTGGAGAGATGAAAGGTCACAACACTAGCCAAACCTGTTTGGTTGCTAAAAGAAAGCATTATGGAATACAACAAAAAGTGGAAGATATTAGAGAAATGCAAGACTTACTTCAATAGCAGCAGGAAGTGCAGATTATGCCTAGCTGAGAAGAGAGCCATATTAAAGAACTCTCAACGGCCAGGCATCTGTCTACACAGCAGAAGTGAAATTTTTAGTCCCTACCCACATGAAAGGAAGTATATTTTATCATACCCATGTGCTCCATAACTGCCAGTTCCCTAACTTTGGCTCTTTCCCTACCAATACCTGGGAACCTGATAAAGAGTTTAACCAAAACATACACAAACATACTTACAGGCACATACATACCTGAACATGGGTGGACATCCATTCAATATCCTCATATTGTAACCTTACACAAATATTCCAAAGAATTTAGCCAAAACATAATCAAAATATACACAAACGAACACACAGGTAATTATGCAACCTTTGGGCATCGCCCACCCTGAGAAACGCTACACATCTGCTTCCACACATCCCAACCATACAAGAATACCAACCCTTAATCCATACATGCATTTCTCATATGCACTCTTCCAGGCAGCTCTTCTTGCCTTGCAACACCTCAGGGGCCCAGTTTTGGTACCAAGGGACATAACTCTTAACCATTGCTCAGTTTGTTTTATCATCTTTTTTCATAGCAACCACAAACCAGATATGTCTTTTCACCTCCAACAGTAGAGAGCAGTTGCTATCTTTTGTTCCATAACTGCCAACTCTGAAGAGCACAGGGTTACATAATCAGGATGTTACCTAACATCCTGTTGAACCATTAGTGCAAAACTGATTGGAGATAAATAATAGAAAATGGAATGAATAAATAATAGAAAATGGAATGAATGGTGTTCTTTATTTAAAATCACTACAGTTGGTTTGACATATTTTTACACTTGTAGTACATACATTGGTGATATCATTATCATACATCCAAGGTGTAAATGCGCGTCTTCTGACAATTATTTAAGTAAGTCTCTCGTTAAGATACTACTGTCATTTCACTCCATGTGAGAATAAATATATATAAATGAACTGGTCTGTTGAGTGTTGTCCTTGTCTGACCCCAGGCCTACACTGATCTAGCAAACCTTTGATCAAGACATGATCATTCCAGCATTTTCTATATCTAAATCTACACTATTCAATATATTTCCTTTTCTTTTAAGACTGTATGGTGTAATTCGAGAGAGATTTAGCTGCTGTTTCTTGATCAAATGACTGAGGTTTCATGGGTTGATTAACTTTATTTTGTATAAGAGAGCAGTGTTACAGAGTCTGAACTATTAATCCCTTGGCTGGTCTTCTAATATCTTACAATGTTTTTTGGATCAATTCAGTATTGGCACAATCTTTAGTTTGTTACTAGTTCTGTATTGATCTCATTTACTGATGGTTTGGTAGAATCAGTTGAGCAACAAACAAAATGCATAGTGATATCTTGTAGCATCCATTTATATTGTGGATTTGAACCTCATCAAGGTCAATTTCACTTTTCGTCCAGCTTGTTAAAATAAAGTAGCCATTAACTCCTGGAGTCAACTAGATATACCTGTTCTTTTCTCTCTAGCTCTGACTTTGTGCCTATGTCTGGAATCAATATATTGATTTCCATGTTAATTTATGTTCTACATTGAAGGCTGTGTTAAAATATGAAAATCTATCCAAAAACTGCAGCTGTTTTACAACCAATACATAAGCTGATTATTGACAGCCATTAGGGACAAATATTGTGTGCATGGACAAACAGTGTCTCAGTGCACAAAGTTGATTTCTACTGTACTTGGCAGTCGATGTCAGCTTACAACCAGGATACTACACTGGAAAATATATATTCCTTTGATCTGAAAGCTTAAGGTGCATGTACATATTCTAGATTTCAATTAGAACAAGGTTGTGGTACAATATAGCAGGAAAGGAACAAGTTGAGGAGGCATTGCATGGTTGTTTGGTCTAAAGAAATAATGAATTTGTTGCTAAAGGGGATTTTGTTCCTTCTTTTGTTCTCTGCACCACTTTGCCCACTGGAAACACAGTTTGTGGATTCAGTTAATAAATTCCCTTTCATCTCCCTCCCAGTCTCATCACTTGTCTTTCTGTTTTTTCATTTCAGATATATCTCCACTTACGTTACTATTCTTGTCCCAATGAACAACTATGGATTGTACGTATCCTCTTCATTGTTCCTATCTACTCCTTTGACTCCTTCCTCAGTCTTATGTTCTTCAATAATGACAGCTATTATGTCTACGTAGACAGTATAAAGTATTGTTATGAAGGTGAGTTTTTTTTTCTTTCATGTTTATTAAATTATGTGATTCATTTTGATTGAAGCGTCTTTTTGTTTGCCTTCCTTGTTTCTTTATTATTATTGTTATTTGGGATCTGTGTTTCTTGATTTAAAGTTTTGCTTTTCTATATGTAAATTCAACTTAAAATACAGGCTTGTGTGGAGACGTGTCCACACAAAGAGTAACAATGGAATCAATCTTCACTTTTGAAGTGGCATATATGTACCCTGTGTGTGTGTGAATACCTGTCATGGCTATCCCTCAAGGTTGAGGATGATGGTCTTTTTTTTTGTTTTGTTTTTTATAGTTATTGATGGATTCTGAGATGATTGATGAGTACAATTCTTACTTGGAAGTTTCTTCTACAAGTGGGACAGGTTGTTCCAGATAGAAAGATCCTTTCTGGGGTGTTGTCTGTCCTTTCTGCATCTCCTCCTTTCTTCTTGTTCACCATTCCCACTTGTCTCAAAAGTTATTAGTCCCTCTTTGATGATGGATCTTCTTCATTTATCCAAATTTTGGTCTGGGGCTGATGGAGTTGATTTGAAGGCTTCACCCGGTTTTCCATCTGGTCCTGCAGCTTTGTTATTTTTTAAGCCTTTCAGGGCTTCTCTGACTTAAAGTCAAGGATTTGCTGAGGGAATGTTCCATTGATTGTTTTAGGATGTTGTTTATTACATGTTGGTCAAAGTTGACAGGTCGGTTCAGCAAATCCACCTGGCACCGATAGCAACATCAAATTTAAAGATGGGATTAATGGGTTTACCATCTTTTCGGGAGGAATCACACATCAAAGGATCAAAGATGACCTTACTAGCATTGGTATCTGTTGAATTCCATGAGCTTTTTTTTTCCCTCCACCATTAAATTTTTTTAGGTATCAAGTGATTCTTTGAATGGCAGCTTTGCATTCTCAGGACTTTTTCTTCCTTTTTCCAGACTGTTGATCCTTTTGTAGATCAGTGAGGCATTCCTTTTATTGTCGATGAGTTGTTGATGTTGTTCTCATTTTTGTTGAAGCAGTCTTCATATTTCCTGGTCTTGAAACCAAGTGTTTCTTTGCTGGTGGTGATGATAGAGTTTTTCAACTTGTTCCAGTGTTCTTCAACAGTCTGTGGTGAATTTTGGGGTAGATGTTCTTGGGGATATTGCTGGAATTTCTTGCTGCTATTCTGATTTTGGTGTTTCCTTTTTCATCAACTCTTTCATTTTCATAGAGGAGGAGATGAGATGAGGGTCTGTGGTCTGTCCAACATCCATTTGCACCTCTGATGGCTCAGGTCTTCAGCACGTCTTGAGTCTTCAGTCACAGGATCATATAATGACATAGTCAATCAGGTGCCAGTGTTTTCAGCATGGATGTTACTATGAAGTTCTGTACTTGTTTTTCTGATCAAATAAGGTGTTGGTAATCACCATATCATGCTTAGCACATTTACCAATTCCTTATTTTTTGATCGTTCCAGCCTAGAGCCTGTGATCTTTTCTGACTCTGGCATTAAATTCACCAAGTTGTACCATCTCGTCTTCTATGTATTTGTAGCATTCTGGAACTTCTGTTGTCGTGCAGCAAGGTTCAAGTACCATAATAGGTGTCTCTATGTTTCTCTTCAGAATATCCTGTCACAAATATCAGCTTTTCTCTCACACATTCTCTTCTTTTTTTAAAAAAAAAAAAGGAAAGATACACTAAGGAATGTAATCTAAGTTACCAATTGGGATGGTCATATCTGAAAATGCTTTTGATATGATTACTGGTTCAGTGGTTCCAGCTATATACACATACCGTCTCTAAACAGCAGTAGATCCTACTACAGTTTTATCTCATTATCCAATGTCACTCAACCTGCAAGAAATAGCAGCCAATCATTTATTTTCCTAACTAATTTTCTACATCAACTTTGCAAGTTATTGTGAAGTCTGCTTTGCTGTGATCAGTTGGACAAAATGACTAAATCTTTTCTGGATTTGTCTCCTTTGTATTGCTGGAATATTTAGATATTAACCATTCACTAATATTATTGCACCTCTCTCTTTTCGTCTCTCCTTCTCTTTCACTTTTAGACATTTTTCCCTGTTGCACTCCTTTTGTCTCTCTTGCTTTCCTCCACTTCTCTTCTTTCTCCACTTCTCCTGACTCTTTTTATCTATTTCCCCCTCTTTCATCTCTCTCTTTCCTTTACTCACTTTACTCCTCTCTATCCATTTTTTATCTTTTTCTAATTCTATTCACTCTTTTCAAGGTCATTTTCTTTTCTCCTCATACTCACTCCTCCTCCTCCCTTTCTAATTCACTGTATCTCTCTTTCACTCACTCCACTTTTCTCTCTCTCTCTCAGCTTCATTTACCATATCCTTCTCAAACCTCATCCCAATACTATATAAGCTAATCACTCAATTCAATAAAACCACTTCTGCTGTACAACATTTCCATCTTTCCATCTGACTTAACACTGATATTTTTGCCACTTGCTCTGTCTGACATTAAACATCTCACCCCCCCCCCCCCCAACTGCTCTCTCTTTCTCTTTCTCTCTCTCTCTCTCTCTCTCTCTCTCTCTCTCTCTCTCTCTCTCTCTCTCTCTCTTTCCTTGCTTAAATGAATCACAAAGAAAAAAATTTCCTCCACAATACTCTGAACAAATCCACTAAGAATCTCTTAAATGGGCTGATTGGACAAGAGTAACAGGGATGGAGGCTGACTGGTGTGGTTTACCTTGATATACCTACACTCCACAATGCAACACTATATCCCTATTTCTCACAGTTTTTCATCCACAGTGTGTTGGTGTTCTCTTTGTCTTCAATGCCAGAATTGCAACATCAGAAACTTTAAAGACACTGTGTTCTTCATTTGAACATTTCCATTTCTGAACCCTGTACGTCCCATACTTAGCTCTGGACAGAGTATTGGAAACTGCTTGTCTTCACATTCCTTGTATTTTCTCTATGTTATATATACTTGTAAGTCCTGGTGTTTTTGTGATGTATTTGTCTATTGTTATTATTACTGTTATTATTATTATTATTATTATTATTATTATTATTATTAAGGCAGCGAGCTGGCAGAATCGTTAGAATCGAAAAAATGCTTAGTAACCATTTGGCTGTCTTTACAACCTGGGTTCAAATTCAGCTGAGGCTGATTTTGCCTTTCATTCTCTTTTGGGGTTGATGAATTCAGTACCCATGAAACACTGGGCTTGATGTTATCGACTAGTGCCCCTCACCACAAATTTCAGGCCTTCTGCCTTTAGTAGAAAGCATTATCATTATTATCATTATTATTATTATCATTATTATCATTATTATTATTATTATTATTATTATAAGTTTTCTCTCTTTTTTTTACTAATTTCCAGCTTTTGTCATTTACAATTTCCTGAGCCTCTGTTATGAGTACCTTGGTGGTGAGAGCTCTATTATGTCTGAAATCCGAGGAAAACCAATCCAGTGAGTATCATTTAATATGTCTGTTTATGGATTAAGGCTTTGTTTAGGGAAATTTAGTCAGTGTGTCCAAACTGACTGATCTCGTAATGTTTTTATGATCTAATACTGACTGAAGCAGGGTGTGTAAGGTGTGGTTGAGTTCAATATCAGGTAACTTTTCACTCTATTGTACGATTTCAGTTCAATCACCTGCTTTTAAATTCACCTTGTTTCTATGGGAAAAATCTTTTCCTGCATCTCTGTTGCTATCATCACTGATTAAAGCAATTTGTTGTTTCCCCTCTGCCACCACCATTACTAACATTCCTACCTGCACCACTCTACATGTGCTACCACCACCACCACCACCACCACAACTAGTATTACTGTCATCCACCACAGCCAGTAGTACTATTCTTACCAACGGCAATAAATGCCACTATCACCTCAACCATAACTACTATTACCACTAATACTAACACCACACCCACTGTCACCTCCTTGCTTTCATCACAACCACTATCACCCTCTTTGCTAATTCTCCCTCCCATACCATGATCATCACCACCACCACACTATTAAGCAGTCAATCATTTATGTCTCAGCTACGTTACATGAGATATCAATTAATAGACACTCCTTCTCCTATCCTTTCTATGGTGGTGGCCAGGTTAGAGATGTATTTGTGTTTTGTATTGATTTTACTCATGGCGGATGGAGTGGAAAGAAGAAAGTATAAGTTGGGGAAAGAGAGAGTGGCGGGGGGGACACCTAAATAAAACTTTTATAAATGGTCAGTGGACTGTGATGGTAGGCAATTAAAGGAATGATTTTTCTCTTTTTCAGGTGAGGGAATATGTGTGTGGGAGTAGAGAATAGTTTTCCTACATGTTGTGTTGGGGAATTGTTTTGACTGTGTTTGAGTTTAATCTTTCTCATTAAAGTTGTTTCATACTTCCTTGTTACTTATTCATGTTTATGTTCAGAGAGAGAGAGAGAGAGAGAAAGTGTGTGTGTGGATAGATAGATAGATAGATAGAAAGATACATACATACATACAAAATTACAAATACAACAGGAATAGGTATGGTGTGTATGTGTGTGTGTTCGTCATGGTTGTTGTTTCGATTCAGGTCAGAGATCTTTCTGCTGACCGGTCAAGGTTCCAGCAATGAGAATCTCACTTTTTGTATACCGAGGACTATTTTGTCCTAGAAGTTACCCCATTGCCTCAGGAATTCTATGATTTGAGGGAGATGTGGTTTCTATTTATAACAGGCTCAGCAACACTGGAGAAGCTGCCTCGTTGCCTCATGAGTTCCGTATGTCTTTGTGTGCAAATTTTCATGTGTGTGTGTGTGTGTGTGTGTGTGTGTGTGTGTGTGTGTGTGTGTGTGTGTGTGTGTGTGTGTGTGTGTGTGTGTGAGAGTAGATTAATCACAGCCTGTGCTGTTTGCTTTTGCTACTTATTTTTCTCTCTTGTTAAGTTTATGTGTGTATGTCTATTAATCTTTGCATATGTTTATGTTCTATATAGATAAATTAGTGTATGTATGCACAATACCACCAGTAAGTTTGAACTATGCATAAAGTCCTTTCGATTTCTTAGTTGATCTCCCATTTGGGGAGGAATTTGAACCATCAGTGTAGACACAGGCTTTCAAAGACCAGTTTACTCTTCCACGCATTTGAAATGAGTTGTTTTTCTGTTTCAGGTCAAGCTGGATGTGGTGTACCTGCTGCCTGGCTGGTCGACAGTACACTATAGGTTTTCTGCGCTTTTGTAAGCAAGTAAGTCTTTTTTTCTTTTTTCACTTCAGTTATGCAGAAGATATTACACCATAACCATCATCACAGCCACCATCAACACTCATACCGTGGCCACCAACCCTATACCACCTCTACCACTACTGCAATCATCACTATCACTGTCATAAACACTGCTACTACTTCTACTACCATCATCATCACTGCTACTACCACTACTTCTATCTCTGATACCACCACCCTAAGGGGTTTCTAAAACTGAAATCCTAAATAAATTTTACTCTTCTCTTGACAAGTCAACAAGTAACCTGTACATGACTGCTGGATGTAGCAGTTATATTTCCCTTGAATCACAGCCTGTCATCTTAGATAAAGAATCATACATTAAACTCATTTGCTATCTGGCATTGATGCCATTAACCAACATATTAAATGGGACTGGATGTGGATATAACTGCTATCATAAAACAATCAACCATCTCTTGTATATAGATGATCTCTAGTTGTATACAGCAAATGATAACTGGAAACACTACTTCAGATAGTGCATAGATTTACCAAAGAAACCAATATGAGATTCAGCTTTGAAAAATGTGCCAATGGAACCTTGAAGAGGGGACTAAGTAAGAACAGCCATATAATACTTGATAAAGAAACTGAAAGAAAAACTAGATCAAACCCAGGCATACAAATACTTAAGAATCAATAAACTAGCTAGAGTACAACATGCACAAATTAAAGAAAATGTAAACAATGAATATTATATACAAATTAGCTTAATACTTAAAAATACAGCTAAATGCTAAACATAAAGCAATAGACATTAATACTTCAGCGGCCCCAGTTATGATTTATAATATTCCTAACTGGATACTAAAAGAATTAGCAAAGCTAAACAGGAAAACAAGAAAAATGATGACTTCATTTAGAATACACCACCCAAAATCCAATATAGAAAGGTTATCACTACCAGAACTAGAGAAGAAATTCAGGTCTGGATTCAAGGTCTGGATTTAAGGTCTAGAATCAAAGGGCCTTAGAGTTAAACTTGCAAAAACCAAAGTCTTAATAAGTAGGAAGGCAGACAGATCACAAATGCCTTCAGGTAGAAGGCCCTGCTCGATCTGTAGAGAAGTCGTAGGTAGAAACTCTATAAGATGTAGCCAGTGTAAGCTATGGACACATAAGAGGTGCAACAATATTAGAGGAAGGTTAACAGGGAAGATAGTTTTTGTGTGTGGAAGGTGCACAGGTACAATAAACACCAAAAATGTACAGAAAATAGATTCCATAACATGCCAGGGGTGAAAACTAGAAGTAGTCAGTAGCTTCCGTTACCTAGGTGACTGAGTCAGTAGCGGGGATGGATGCTCTAAGAGTGTAGCTGCTAGAATAAGAATAGCCTAGGAAAAGTTCAGAGAGCTCCTACCCCTGCTGGTAACAAAGGGCCTCTCACTCAGAGTGTATGATGCCTGTGTGCGAACAGTTTAAAGACCTATGAAATGCTGCCAGGCATTTTACTCAGCATGCTTACAATTCTGCTAGCTCACTGCCTTTATAAATATATTATGATTAAGTAAATAAAAACAATATCTTTTCTTTGCTCCCCTCTGTATATTACAATAAAACAAAGATATTACAATCTGCAGTATGATCTTCGAATGTTACAGTAATAAGTGATGGCATTGGCACTCTAAGAATAGCAACACACCATTTCTCTGAGTTATAGAAGAGGTCTTTTATTGTTGTTCAAGAGAAGAGAGAGAGAGAGAGAGACAGAGCAGCTTCTATAATTATATAATTAGAATGCATCAACTGATAAACAGTAGAAATACATCTGAAACTAGTCTAAATAGATTTTATTTACTTCATTGTGAGAGGATGGTTATAAATCAATAGATTTGTTGAAAGGAAGATAGATTCGACAGTCTGCTCATCTGTTAACTTGTAAAGTAGCTTAGATGTAATATATGAGAGATAGCAACGATGATGAGGGAGATGACGAGGAGGAAGGCGAATGGAGGAAGGGAGGAAAGCAAGGAGTCATCTATCATTTCCCCAAAGGTAGGGAGGAGCGGTGGTGGTGGCAGCAGCGGTGGTGGTGGTGAGGAGCAGCAGCACTGGGAAGCGTCAGTTCACTCAAAATCTAGCAAAGATATAGGATCAGAAACATCTACAACTACATATATATCTAATATATCTATTCTTTATTTCAGACAGTAGGGTGTGATTGAGGGACATTTAACTACTATATCGAGCAGACTGAGTGACTGCATTAGTGGCTGTTATTATTAGTGTTGCTTAATCTCTTGATCATCCCCGATCGTGAATTCAGTACATGAACATATAACAATTTCACTTCTCTCATTTTAGAGTTCATTATCTGTGTATAAAATGTTTATTTTATTGTTGTTCTGTTCCAGGCTACTTTACAGTTTTGTATCATCAAACCTGTTATGGCTGTTATTACTTTGATTCTACAGTCTTTTGGACTCTACAAGGACGGTAACTTTTCGTAAGTTGTCTTTTTATTTTTCTCAGTATCTGTCTGTTTGTTTTTCTGTTTGTATCTGTGTCTGCCAAACTTTTTTTTACCTTCCAATACACTGGGTGAAGAGAATTTATTTTGTGGCACACCAAATAAAAATCACAACAAAATTGAATATACTTTATTAGTATGAATAAAAATAAATAAATTCTTATTATAGCAACAATAAAATGACATTGTTTTATGAACATATATGTAATATAATACAATAATAATGTTTTTAATGAGAAGGATACAATTGATTTTGAGAAAGAATTTTGTCAAAACGCGGCTCTAAATTAGATAAGCAAATATGTAACTCCTCATCTACCATCTGTAATCATTCCTGTTTTTCCGACTTTGTTTCCATAAGCGCAGAGAAAGCTAATTCGCAAAGATACAATGATCCAAAGGGCAACAGAGATTTAATGACTGTAGCAGCTAATCAAGGATATTGGCTCTAAAGCAAAATCCGAAATTCTGACAATTCTGGCACAGAAAATGAGGCTTTGTGCACAGGATTGTTTTTCAAGTCTCTTAAATTTTCTTCTATTAATGTTAATGGCAGGTGTGTACTGTCGTATCTTGCAAAAGGATTAATGACCCACTCATACATTTAGTAATCAAGTGATGGAAAATACTTAGAAAATGATACAGAAAGGTTTTCTACTGTTTTCTGCACTCCTGACAAAATTTTCAATTTGTTTGGAAAAGCCCCTATGCCTGGGAAGTAATCAAGCTGCGAGTTCTTAACTTCCCTTATCCACAGTTCTAACGTGTTGGTGAAAGACTTTAATTTACTTGTAATTGTAATTAACATTTTCACTCGCTCCTTACAAACTCAAATTTAATCACTCCAAATCGGAGTGAAATTTTGTTCCCTTGAGATGTTTCTTCAGTTGTGGAAAGAGGTGAAAATCGGAAGGGGCTAAGTTAGGAGAGTGAAATGGGCGGTCTACCAATCCAAAGCCCAAAGTCTACTATTTTCCATAGTGCTTCATGTGTTCTGGTGCATTGTCCTACAGAAACAGGATACCACAGCTCAGCTTTCCACAGCGTTTCTGCTTCAAAGCTTCATGCAGTTTGTCCAACAGAGACATCTATTATTCTGCATTGCTGGTGCGTCCCTTTGGCAGATATTTTATGCAGAGTACTCTTTCTTTGTCCCATTCCACTTTCTCATGATGAGAGTGCCTTGACAGTTTGTTCCATTGTTAACCCTTCTGCTTTTAAGATCTTTTGTTATTGCTCTCTACCAGGTTTCCTTTGGTCGACCACATCTTCTTTTACCTTGTGGAACCTATATATATATATATATATAAAGATCTTAATTGACTAAAAATTATGAATTATGTAAAAAAGAATCTTTTAAAACAGACTGACACAAATAATTTTTTATATAATTAATAATTTTAAGGAAATCTTCCTTCAATTATCATGACTGTATCAAGAATTTCCTGTGAAACTCTTCCTCAGCTTTTGTCTACTCAATTTCACTCAGAAGGCTTTAGTCAACCTGAGGCTGTATAGAAAAAGATGCTTGCCCAGGGTTCTGTTCTATGCCAGGAGATCAAACCACCCAGTGTTGCACAATTGTAAAGTAAACTTCTTAACCGTAACACAATTTCCAATCATATGTTTTGCTCTTTTTATAATAACATGAGATCTGTCTCAAATTTTCAATCTAATTGTTTGTGTTTTTCACTCTTCCAGACCAGCTAGTGGTTACTTGTATATTACAATCATTTATAATATTTCAATAACATTGGCACTTTACGGCTTGTTCCTGTTTTACTTTGCTACCAAAGAACTATTGAGTCCATTTGAACCTGTCTTGAAATTCTTTACTGTTAAATCAGTAATCTTTCTGTCTTTCTGGCAAGGTAAGTTACCATTTGGCTCTTCACCTCTTTTGTTTCCAGCCACTATTTTTATCAGACTTTCAACAATTTATCTCTCTAATCTTTCCACTCTCATCGTTCTACTGAAATACGCCATCCTTGTGTTTCATTCAATTTAGAAAATAGAATTTTGAGAGAATTAGAAAAACAAATAATAAAATAACTGGTTTTACATTGTTATTTACCTGACGTTATGAACCTTGTTAAACAAAGGTTCTCACATAAAATTATAATGGGTTAGTTTAAGTTTGAAACCCTTCAAAGCAGTTTTCTTGAATGATGGAATCGGAGATGGTCTTGGGAAGATATAAGAAGGGTTAACTGTAAATTTTATCTCACTTAAGAATATTTCATTTATTTTTGTATTTTGTGTATTGTTGTTTCATTTTTCATTTCAATAATAATTATGATTTATGACGATGATGATTTGGTGAAAATCATTTTTTCTTTTCTTTTTCGTTAATGGCTTAGTCAAAGGAGGAAGGGTAGTGTCTAAAACCAGAATCTTTGAAACTAGGGAGGTGGAGGGAGAAAGACACTATGGCTTTTAGGTCACCACAGAAGGAGACAGTGTAAATAACGATACTGGATTACCCTCAAACTAGAGACATGATCTGAATGCTTACAAAGATGAGTTCTCTTCTAAAAACTCTAAAATCCGAGATGATGGACAGATTGGATTATGTCACTTGTCCAAGGTGCTGTGATGGGAGGTCAAACTCTGTGTGGGTCTCCATTGCAATGAAAGAAGATGGCAACCTAGCAGTGGTTACCTGTGTACAGTGTGCAACATGCAGTGAATAGAAGACACTAAATCCAATGGCAAAATCGATTGAAACAATTGAGAAACTCAAGGCTGCCGCTTCTGATTATGAAGCAGTGCTTTTAACTTCACAGCCATAATCTACATCAACTTTTTTATCTCACAATTATTTACCTTTGTTTCTCTTAGTTTCTGATTTTGTTTCAGCCATTACAGCTAAAACCATGTTATAGCATCACCTCCATGTGTTTGGAATTTTTAGTGCATTTGATAATAACCTAAGATTAATAAGTCTAGGACTAATGAAACAGTACGATCTTCATTTATCAGGAAAAAAACAAAACAAAGCAACTATGATTAATTATTCACTTTCTCTTTTACCCGTTCTTCATATTCAGGAGTGGTTCTTGCTGTTTTTGAAAAGGCTGATTTGATCAGTCCGATCTTCTCTGAAGACGGTATCCTTAAAGCGGGCGTCGGCACAGTGTCAGCTGGCTGGCAGAACTTTCTCATCTGCATTGAGATGGTATTCGCCGCCATTGCACTGCGCTTTGCATTCCCACACATGATCTACAGTTCTGGCCCCTCATCAACTCATGGTCGCACGGTGTCGCTACAGAGCATTTCGAGCAGCCTGAAGGAGACGATGAATCCACGCGACATTATGCAGGATGCAATACACAACTTCCACCCACAGTATCAGCAGTATACTCAACAAGGGATGAAGATCCCACACGAAGAAGAGGGCACTGAGCCCAGCTGGCCCTATGATCAGCAGTATCCATATCAACAGCAGACTCCTTATCCGAATGGGGCCATCCCAACTTCCAGGCCGCTGCCACCGACCGGAGCCACTCCAAACAAGATGAAATTCAATGAAAAAACTACACTTTTGAGCTCAGACGATGAATTTCAGTGATGACAAGGCAACTGACTTGACAACTTTACATTTCAAACCAATAATGACGAGAACCAAACTGTCAAGACCAAACAGTTTGTTTTTTACTGGGGTTGTACGTTAGAGTTTGTTTTTTCTCTTCAGTAACTTTGGAATCAGTGAAGTTCCAAACGTGAGTGATACAGATGTGGAAATAAAGAAAATGTTTAACAAAAATTTAGAAAAATTACAAAAAATTGATGAGGTCCATTACAAAGAGCGAATTTTGAAAGAAAACAAATGCCTAAATATTAGGACGCCTGCTCTTACTCCCTATTTTTAAGCTGCTGTTGCTGGTACAGTCAAATACAGATGTCTTCTTTTCTTTTTTCCTCTTCTTATAAGTTCACTTTCTTTCTCCAGTATTCTGATCTCATAACGACCCACAATCCTCAGTTGCTTTAACAAACTAAACATATCACAACTACACATTATTTTATGCAGTTCGCTTCTACATTTTATTTTCTCTCTTTCACAAGTTTTCTAACTATAATCTGTCCTTCTGTTAATCTATCCATATTTCATCTCTACTTTCCTGTACCTATCTAGCTAGTTCTATAGCTAATTAACCCTCTGTATATTTGACTAAGTTGGTAGCTAACTATCTATCTTTTTAGCTTCTCAGCTAGATAGGAAACTACTTACCTATCTATTTACCTTTCTATCTGCATTTATCTATATCAAACTATCCACCTACTAACCTATAGAGTTGATTACCCATATATCTGAATAGCTAATTTACTTATCATATTAATCTTGCTAGCTACCTAGCATGCTGATTTCTACTTGTCTATATTTATATATATATATATATATATATATATATATATATATATATATATATATATATATATATATGATGGTGATGATATATATGCATCTATCTATTTATCTGTCTATCTTTAAGTAGCTAGCCAGCTAGCTAGTTACCTACCTACCTACCTACCTATCACCTACCTACCTCTCTAACTAGCTATCAATATCTATTTACCTACTTATCTATCAAGCTGACAACTATCTAAATAGCTTCCTAGCTAGCTAACTTCCTACTTACCTATTTTAGAATCATACTATCTAGTTAGCTAAACCCCCCCCCCCTCTCTCTCTATATATATATACATATATATATACACTTCATACCGTAGACTTAATGATTTAGATACAAAGAAGATGATTCCTTCAGGAAAAGATTGTCATTAAAGGAAGATGAAAGAAAACTAAGTCCTTCCCATAACTGTAAACTTCTTTAGAACAGCAGGCTAATTCATTCCACTTCATAACTTTTTTCACTTCTCTATTTGCTGAAGTAAACCATTTCCAATTTCCTTTAGTCCTAATGATCCACTTGTAAATCTAGTTATTCGACTATCTGGCTATGTATCTACTTAGCTATCTTGCTAAATAGATAGCTATCCAAATACACCATTAACGCTATAGTATTGGCATGAATTTGAAAAATATAAACCCCCAAATTTTATTTTATTCTGTTGGTTAACAATTAAGCTGGAAATATTTAATGCTCATTAATAATTAATGATAATAATGATTAAATAGTTTAACTTAGTTAATCTTTCTTTTCTACTTGTAAATGTCAGCTGGATCGGAATTAAAACAAAGCCCTATCCACACACTCACATAAACACAAAGGCATCTCATCTCATCTCGTATTGTATCATGCTTGATAAATCATTTTTTAAAAAGCCTAGCCTTGATGCTGAGACTTTCTATTCATAAAGCAAATCAAATAAACATAACAAGTGAGTTACTTTAAGTTTCAGTCTCTCAGCTCCTTTGAATCTTGTGTCCCCATTTTTATGATAATTAGGAAAAGAATTGCGAAGTATTTTCCTTTAAAACTTCTGCGGCTGTTAAATTGGATAACTCTTCAATAGTAACGGGTCATTCTTTGACTGTCAATTGTTTTAATCTTGAAGAAATTGAAAAAAAGGTTTTGTTTAATTGAGGAAATACAAATGTGTAACTTCAATGAGTTAAATGAGTTTAATTCATCAATTCATATTATGTGGGGAATGTAAAAAGAGTGGAGGAAAGGGAAGATAGATAGATATTACAAAAGGTAAATTACAGGAATAAGAAGGAGGTTGGAAAAGGAAATTGGGCAAATATGATTTTAGTCATGTAAAGGTGGTTTATCTCAGTTACATAAAAGTAGCTGTTCAAAGTGCTTGCATCTCTTGAACATCTCTGATCTGGTGTTTAGCAAATGCAAGCCCTTTGTAAAGCATCTAGTACAGAACTGAGGGAATCTACATTTACTGGACAAAACCACATAGATGCATGCAAAGCCATCTATAATTCACTTTTTCTATCTTTCCTCCTCTTTTTACTCTCCTTCTAACTTAGTTTTTTTGGGTTTTTTCTCATGTCATCTATCTCATCCTCCTTTATGTTCCACCACACTCATATTACACATTTGTCTTCCCTTGATTTTAAAGAAAAAAACAATGTTTTTGTTTTTTTTTCTCCAATTTCACCATGATTAAAACCACTGACACTCAAAGGGCATTAACTTACTAATAATAGCAAAGAATTATCCACTTTAGTAGAAGCTGGAGTTTTAAAGGTAAAACTTCTTTTAAAACTTTTCATAAAACTATGGAAATATCAGGCTTGAAAGAGCAGTGTGAAGGTAGCCCACATGTGTATGTGTCTATTTTATTTAAGTATATATATATATATATATATGTATATGTAGATAGATAGATAGATAGATACTTGTATCAGCATGTATGTACAAAGCAAGATGGAGAAAAGAGCACTTGAATAACGAAGTATAGAGTTTAAATGAAACTGGAAAACTTCAGAAATTGTTACTCCATGTTTCACGTTACTGATTGTCAGAGAGAAGGAAACTTTCAGAACAATACAATGTGTTGTTTTAAAAGTTCACTTCTGTTTTATCATGGTTATGTGAAACACAAATAACAGTTTGTAAAGTTTTTCAACTCCAATAAAATTGTGTCTGTGTGTGTGTGTGTGTGTGCACGCATGCATGCACACACAGACACACACATACATATGGAGAGAAAATATTTGTAAAATGTAAAACAAATTCTTTGTAGCTTTTGGGTTGCCTTTTTTTTTTGTTGTTATTGTTGTTTAATTTATTACCTTTACCCCTGCCACCAATTAATGATTCTGACCAAATTTTGTTGAATGATGCAGAACGTTGCATCGAAAACCAGCTGGCAAAGAATCCACCTGGGGTTAAACTAGTAGTAACATTCACCTGCCACTTTAATGTGGCGACTCACTCTACTGTTTAGTATACGTTACTACTCTATCTCTTCTTGAGATTTTATAACTTGCTACTTTGCAAATCAGTGACTGATGGTCACTTTGTTTACAATATATGACTGGTAGAAGTGGATCTTAGCTATCACTCCATTGCGCAGGCACGCAGGGCTGAGGAAGAGCCAACTAGCTTGAAGCAGGGCCAATCCCACAATCCTGTTCAGTTGAATTAGGTACTTAAATTGAGGCACCTTGTTAGGTTGATCTAATTCGCACACCCAAACAATATCAGGTGAACATCAAACTCTGTGCAGAAGTGTTTGCACTTAATGTTCTTGCTGTGTTTGCAGATAACACAACCCAACTTAGGGAAGAGATCCGCTCGTGGTTGTTCAGACATGTACTTTATATAAAAAGTCTTTCTCTATTTCTGAAGTGCAGAGTCCAGGGTAGGTGAATAAAATGAGTAACAAAGATTTTACAGGTGTCGATTCATCACGGTCGTTTCAAGTGATTCCTTTAATTGATTAACGAAAACATTAAATCACTGCAAAGAAACCATTTTCATTGCAATGGCTGCATAGACTTCAAACACAAAGGACCAACCAATCTTTGTGTTTGAAGTCTATGCAGTCATCTGATGAAAATGGTTTCTTTGCAGTGATTTAATGTTTTCATTAATCAATTAAAGGAGTCACTTGAAACGACTGTAATGAATCGACACCTGTAAAATCTTTGTTACTCATTTATATATATATATTTTTTCTTTTATCCTTTTATCCTTTTATCCTTTTATCTTTTAGTCTTTTTGACTGCAGTCATTTATAAAAACGGTATTTATGTAAAATAATATTATGTATAGAAGACAATGTCTTTACTATCTGTACAGAATCAAAAGAAAGAATTGGTTGTGGGTGAAGAGAACAGAGCAGTGGGTGGGGGTGTCTGTGTGAACTTGGTATCTGCAGAATTAGAACTCACTTATTCTCTGTTTGAAAACCCAAAAGCTAAAATTACAAAATACCAAAAGTATGAAACATATCCTCCTCCTCCACTACTACTACTACTACCAACAACAACAGCCCAACTGAACAACACTTTGTAAAATGGTTACTAAAAAGAAGAGAATTTTTTTCATTTATAAAACTCAGGATGTGAATTCCTTGTCCCATTTCATTTTTTGGCTTTTGCCTATTCCTTCCCTTTTATTGAAAAAAATTTTCTTGTTTTTACTTTTCCATTTAATTTTTATTACCATTTTATTTTATTTCCATTTTTGTAAAATTTACTGTTTTTTTAATGTTGTTGTTATTATTATTATTATTATTATTCTTACCACCTAAGAATTTTGCTTTGATTTTGGAGTTAAACATATCAAATCTTAAAAGTAAAATTAAAAAGAAAAACAAGCAAAAAAAAATCATGCAAAATTATTTTTTTAGCTGCATTTTTGAATCACTTCAATAACATATTTGTCCTTTTGAGTTTGTGTATGTGTGTGTATGAGCATGTGTGTCTGTGTGTGTGTGTGAGTGTGTTATTGAGTTTGCTTTGATTTCATTTTTTTTTTTTTTTTCATTTCTCCTCCCACCAAATCACTAATTTTCTCACAAATTTCAATGTGAGAAATTGAAAATTAAACGAACAAATCCATTATATATTCTCTCTCTTTTTTCTATAAAACTAACCAAAATGTGATGGGACTCAACTAATTTTTATCGGTTTTGAATTCATTATCTGTTAAAATCAAAACCTAGAAAACGATATTAACATTATACTTCGTTGCTTTACAAGTAAATGACAGTCATTAGTCATTATTATTGGCAGAATTGTTAGAGTACCGGAAAAAATGTCTTGTGATACTTAGTTACGGCTCTTTACTTTCTGAGTTTCAATTCTGTCAAGGTCAACTTAGCCTTTTTATTCTTCCAGGGTCAATAAAATAGAGTATCTGTTAAGTAATTAAGTAATGGGGGTTGATTTAACCAACTCTCACCTCCCCACAAATACCAGGCCTTATGCATGTATTAGAAGCAATTATTAATATTAGAGACTAGTATAAAAAAACGGTAAGCTGGCAGAATCATTACCAAACCAGACTCAATGTTTAGCGGCATTTTATCCAGCTCTTTATGCTGTGAGTTTAAATTCTATCAAAGTCAGCTTTGCCTTTTATTCTTTTGGGGTTGATAAAATAAGTACCAGTTGAGCATTGGGGGTTGATGGAATCAACCAGCTTCCAATATTTCAGGCTTTGTACCAATATTAGAAAGGATTATTGTTGTTGTTGTTAGAAAGATCAATGGAGTGACAGAATTAGTAGAGCGGTGAACAAAATGCCTTGTAGTATTTGGTTACATCTCTTTACAGTCTGAGTTCAAATCCCACCAGGATCATTTTTGCTTTTATTTTTTTCTTGGGTGGATAATATAAGTACCTACTGAGTTGACTTAATTGACTGCCCCTTTCCTTAAAACGTGTGGCTTTTGTGTCAATATAAGAAACTATTGTCATCATCATCATCATCATCATATCTCTTCTTGTTCTCAATCCTTTCATCATTCTGAGATGTAGATGTCATACAGTAACTGAGTTCAATACCGGGGTTGTTGCAATTAATCATAAACCCCCTAGTGACCTAAAATGGGTGGCTGTCAACCTCTGTTCCAAATCATTATTATTCTTACTATTTTTATATAGAGCAGTAAGTCAACAGAAGAGGTTTGCACCATGGATGAAATGCCTTGTGGTATTTAGTTACATAACCTTGTATCATTAAAATAATGTACTTTATGGGATGGAAACAGTTTTTAGCTAAACCTCAAAATTTATGGCCTACAAGCATCAGATTGGCAAAATTGTTCGCACATCAAACAAAATACCATGTGGCATGTTCCAGCTCTTTACATCCTGGGTTCAAATCCCCACCAAGATCAACTTTCTTTTTATCCTTCTGGTGTAAATAAAACAAAGCACCAGTCAAATATTAGGGATGGTATTGATTATTCCCCTCCCTGTAAAATTTCAGGCTTTGGGCCTGTGTTAGAAACATTAATATTACCAGGGTACAGAATCTGTAAAGGCCTGGCCTAAATACCATTCGGCTATTTTCTGTTCTTGGTTTCAAGTCTCACTAGTGTTCACTTTGCTTTTCATTTTTGAGAATTATATAAGCTTCAATAATTTACCAATCCTCCTCCTATCTCACACTTTCACCTGATCCAATTAACTATGCTCTCTGATTTACCTTTAGAAATTTAGCCAGGGTCTTAAACTATAAAATCAAATCATTATTATTATTAATGTTATATGGTTTTTAGGCGGGGGGGGGGGGCTTTTAGGTTTTGGCCAATGTGGGGAGGTGACTTGGCGATATCATTACAGCGGTGGATAAAATCCATTGCGTTATGTTTTGGCTCTTTATCAGTTCTTCAGGAGTTGATAAAATTATTATTAGGGTACTTGTAATTCAAGGTCATGCTTCTGTTATCCTTATAGATGTCTTCACACACACACACACACACACACACACACACACATAAATATGTTTCAAAACTCAACCGAGTGAAGAATGGAAGCTGAGGTTTCCCACCATCAGCATTTGTTTTGCATTTTTGTTTCTTGAGAGTTGTTGAATACAAGTCTTTTGCAGTTGTATAAAACAAAAAATGGCAACACACAAAATCCAGAGTAATAGGAGTGAGAAGTTGCAATGTTGGAAATATATATATATACATATATATATATATATATATATATATATATATATATATATATATATGTATATGTATATATATATATATATGTATGTATATATATATATGTATGTATATATATATATGTATATATATATGTATATATATATATATATGTATGTATATATATATATATATATATATGTATGTATATATATATATATATGTATGTATATATATATATATATATATATATATATATATATATATATATATATATATATATATATATATATATATATATCCAACATTGCAACTTCTCACTCCTATTACTCTGGATTTTGTATGTTGCCATTATATATATATATATATATATATATATATATATATATATATATATATATATGGGGAGAGAGAGAGACTGATAAAATACATTTTAGACTGAAATAAGTACTGGGGTTGATATGGCAACTAAAACTTTTGAAGATTGTGCTCCATATGACTGGAGTTCAATAACTTTATAAGAGTAAAATTCACACACACACACACACACACACACACACACACACACACACACACACAGAAGTATTGGGCTTTTTTCCCCATTTGTAAATAATTCTGTCTGTGAGTTTATCATACTGGACCAAGACTAGTTGCCCTTTCTTAGGACAGGGTCTCTTCAAATTCACTTATAAGATTTTTTTCCAGGCTGTCCTTACAACTTACCTGTCTAGCTTACAGCTCATATGTATGCCCCACCTCCCCTTCTAGAAGTCTTATTCCACAGGCAATTGTTCTATGTCCACCTGGACAGAATTTTATATATTTAGAAAGTTTTGTGCTCTTTCCCCTGCTTTCAAACTTCACACTGTGAACGAAACACAAATCAATCAATCAATCTATAAAATAATGAACTACATTTTGTGTTTTAATTTTTATTTTATATTTACAGTTTATATTTCTTCTTGTACGATGTATTCTAAATAGTTTTGGAGGTCATTTCCCCTGTAAAGGTTTTGGGAACAAAGCACAAAATTTCTTTTGTTTTTTTTTTTTACTTTTTTTTTCTTTTTTGGGGGGAGAGAAACTGTTGAAACAGCAGAGATGTGTATCTTGTTGAAGGCAAATCTAGAAAGCCATGTTGAGAGGAAGGCATGTGTAGACATATGTACATAGACAAGCATATGTTATTGGATATGGTAGCTATGTGTAGTATGTGTATGTACATATATCTGTATGCATGTATGTATATTTGTGTGTGTGTATATGTGTATATATGCAGGTGTGTATATATGTATATACATGTGTATATATATATATGTATATGGTTATGTGTGTGTGTATTTGTATATGTGTATGTATATATATGTATATGATTATATAAATATATGTATATGTGTATATATTATATTTTTATATTTATATTGTACAATATATATATTTTACATGTATGCATATGTATAAATATGTGTATGTATATATATGTGTGTGTGTGTGTGTGTGTATATATATATATACATAATACACAATACACATAGAGATCTATGCATACATATATATACATACCTACACACTCACAGATCTATGCATATATATATATATATATATATATATATATATATATATGCATACATCTATATATATATATGGTGTATGTATCTTTGTATGTGAGTTCTTCTTTTCTCTCTCTCTCTGTTTTTGATGTCTTCATCCTCTCAACATGGCAAAATGTATCAACTGTAAATTTAAGAAATTATGAGAGGGATTTTTAAAATTATAATTGCTTTAAATTAAAATGTAATGATTTAAAATATATAATAAAAAAAAGAAAAAAACTTTAAATATGTCCCCCATCCCTCAAAAGAAGAAAATTGATTTCCCTCCAAAAATGTTGATATTAGTGCACCAACTGCAGAATTAGTGCACAAACTGCAGAATACTGTTTTATTTGAAAAGAATTCTAAACTTATAGTTTTTTAGGTGAAAAATAAAAATGTTAAAAAGCAAAAAAAAAAATAAATTAAATAAATAATAATAATAATAACGACCTATGAATTGAAATAAAGGTTAATTGTACTTGACATTGGTTTGTTGACATTGACTTTGTCAACTCGAAAAATTGACGTAATTCATTCAGACTTGTAAATTTATTTTCATGTTAAAACTTGTCATTTATGCTGTCACCTTCATTCTGAGAATAAAATATAAAAAAAAAAATACCAGCAATCATCAAAATGCAACTTTCTTTTGTTATTGTTGTTGTTATTGTTATTTCTATTATTGTTGTTGTTTTCTTTCTATTGCTTTTATGGTGGTAATGATGGAGCATGGATATTGAAAAGCTAACAAACCTGCACATCTCAGCAAGTGGTCATCCTCTTACCTCTCTCAGGACCTATGAGAACACAAAAGCAGTGAAGGAAGTCTAGAGGGGTTAAATGGTTCATGTGGCCAAGACATTGTGTGCAACAGTTTAGTTCATCTGCACACAGATGCCTTAGTGCATACTTAAAAGCACGGGGACCATTTCTTTCTCAAGAACACAACACAGCTCAGTTTGAGAATTGAACTCACTACCTTGTGATTGTGAGCCCAATGCTTTTACCACTGAGTCATGCATCTTCACAGTTAGAGGTAGAGAAGAGAGAGAAAGCATGTTGTTAGAAAATTCATTGTCAGAAAGGATTTAAAAAAAAGAGAGAAAAGATACATTGAAGGTTACAGCAGATAAAGAGGAGAAAGGGTCTTAATAAAAGTGTGAAATTCACAGGAGAGGAGAAAAAGTGTTGGTAGAAAGGGTCACATTCGAAATAAAGACGGGAGAAAATGTTGATAAAAAGTTGAATAACACAGAAATAAGTGTTGGTAGGAAATTGAATTTATAAAGAACAAAATAGAGACGGTTTCAAAGGACGTAGTGTGAAAGTAAATGAGTTGTAGGAATCTATCCTGGAGACAAATTGAGAATTTAGATATGGATGCAAGTAAAAAGGGTTTTTGTTGAACCAAAGTTCAGTAAAGGTTAAGTAGAGGACTTCCGATGGAAGGGATTCCATTCAAATTATTTTTGAGTGACACACCATATAAAGTGTATCCGTTCATCTTCTATACTGAAATAACTTGGCTACATAAACTGTTCTCCACTTAGCTATGCAGACGATCTTCCCTTTGGCTATACACATGATCTTCCGTTTAGCTACAAACGATCTTCCGTTTAGCTATACAAACGATCTTCCATTCAGCTGTACAAACGATCTTCCCTTTAGCTATACAAACGATCTTTCCTTTAGCTGTACAAACGATCTTCCCCTTAGATTTACAAACGATCTTCCCCTTAGCTATACAAACGATCTTCACTTTTGTTATACAAACGAGCTTCCCTTTAGCTGTACAAACGATTTTTCATTTAGGTAAACAAACAATCATCACTTCAGCTATAAAACGATCTTTCCTTTAGCTATACAAACGATCTTCCCTTTACCTATACAAACGATCTTTCCTTCAGCTATAAAAAAGATCATTCCTTAAGCTATACAAATGACATTCCTTTAGCTATACAAACGATTTCCCTTTAGCTATACAAACGATCTCCCCTTTAGCTGCACAAACGACCTTCCCTTTAGCTATACAAACGATCCTCACTTCAGCTATACGAATGATCTTTCCTTTGGCTATACAAACGATCTTTCTTTTAGCTATACAAACGATCCCTCCTTAAGCTATACAAATGACATTCCTTTAGCTATACAAACGATCTCCCCTTTAGCTATACAAACGATCTCCCCTTTAGCTGTACAAACGATCTTTCCTTTAGCTATACAAACGATCTCCCCTTTAGCTGCACAAACGACCTTCCCTTTAGCTATACAAACGATCCTCACTTCAGCTATACGAATGATCTTTCCTTTGGCTATACAAACGATCTTTCTTTTAGCTATACAAACGAACTTTCATTTAGTTATACAAACTATCTTCCCTTCAGCTATACAAACGATCATTCCTTTAGCTAAACAAACGATGTTTCCTTTAGCTATACAAACGATCATTCCTTTAGCTATACAAACGATCTTTCCTTTAGCTATACAAACGATCTTCCCTTCAGCTATACAAACGTTCTTTCCTTTAGCTACATAAACGATCTTTCCTTTAGCTATACAAACGATCTTACGTCAGTTATACAAACGATCTTTCCTTTAGCTATACAAACGATCTTCCCTTTAGCTGTACAAACGATCTTTCCTTTAGCTATACAAACGATCTCCCCTTTAGCTGCACAAACGACCTTCCCTTTAGCTATACAAACGATCCTCACTTCAGCTATACGAATGATCTTTCCTTTGGCTATACAAACGATCTTTCTTTTAGCTATACAAACGAACTTTCCTTTAGTTATACAAACTATCTTCCCTTCAGCTATACAAACGATCATTCCTTTAGCTATACAAACGATGTTTCCTTTAGCTATACAAACGATCATTTCTTTAGCTATACAAACGATCTTTCCTTTAGCTATACAAACGATCTTCCCTTCAGCTATACAAACGTTCTTTCCTTTAGCTACATAAGCGATCTTTCCTTTAGCTATACAAACGATCTTACGTCAGTTATACAAACGATCTTTCCTTTAGCTATACAAACGACATGCATTTAGCTATACAAACGATCTCCCTTTTAGCTGTACAAACGATCTTCCCTTTAGCTATACAAACGGTCTTCCCTTCAGCTATGCAAACGATGTTACTTCATCTATACAAACGATCTCTCCTTTAGCTATACAAACGATCTTTCTTTAGCTATACAAACGATCTTCCCTTCAGCTATACAAACTATCTTCCTTTCAGCTATACAAACGATCATTCCTCTAGCTATACAAACTATCTTCACTTCAGGTATACAAACGATCTTTCCTTTAGCTATATAAACAATCTCTCCTTTAGCTATAAAAACGATCTTACCTTCCGCTATACAAACGATCTTTCCATTAGCTCTACACACGATCTTTCCTTTAGCTATACAAACGATCTTCAATTCAGCTATACAAACGATCTTTACTTTAGCTATATAAACGATCTTTCCTTTAGCTATACAAACGATCTTACGTCAGCTATACAAACGATCTTTCCTTTAGCTATACAAACGATCTTCAGCTATACAAACAATCTCTCCTTTAGCTCTACAAACGATCTTACCTTCAGCTATACAAACCATCTTTCCATTAGCTCTACACCCGATCGCCCGTTTAGCTATAAAAACGATCTCTACTTTAGCTATACAAACGATCTTCCTTTCAGCTCTACAAACGACCTTCCCTTTAGCTATACAAACGATCCTCACTTCAGCTATACGAATGACCTTTCCTTTGGCTATACAAACGATCTTTCTTTTAGCTATACAAACGATCCCTCCTTAAGCTATACAAATGACATTCCTTTAGCTATACAAACGATCTCCCCTTTAGCTGTACAAACGATCTTCCCTTCAGCTATACAAACGATCTTCAATTCAGCTATACAAACGATCTTTCCTTTAGCTATATAAACGATCTTTCCTTTAGCTATACAAACGATCTTACGTCAGCTATACAAACGATCTTTCCTTAAGCTATACAAACGATCCTCAGCTATACAAACGATCTCTCCTTTAGCTATACAAACGATCTTACCTTCAGCTATAAAAACGATCTTTCCCTTAGCTGAACGAACGATGTTTCCTTTAGCTATACAAACAATCTTTCCTTTAGCTGTACAAACGATCTTCCTGCAGCTATACAAACGACATTCCTCTAGCTATACAAACGATCTTCCCTTCAGCTATACAAACGATCTCTACTTTAGCTATACAAACGAGAATTCCTTTAGCTATGCAAACGATCTTTCCTTTAGCTATGCAAACGATCTTTCCTTTAGCTATACAAACGACATTCATTTAGCTATACAAACGATCTCCCTTTTAGCTATACAAACGATCTTCTCTTCAGCTATACAAACTATCTTCCCTTCAGCTATACAAACGATCTTTCCTTTAGCTATACAAACGATCTTCCCTTCAGCTATAAAAACGATCTTTCCTTTAGTTATATAAACGATCTTCCCTATAGCTATACAAACGACATTCCTTTAGCTATACAAACGATCTCCCTTTTAGCTGTACAAACGATCTTCCCTTTAGCTATACAAACGATCTTCCGTTCAGCTATGCAAACGATGTTACTTCATCTATACAAACGATCTCTCATTTAGCTATACAAACGAACTTTCCTTTAGCTACATAAGCGATCTTTCCTTTAGCTATACAAACGATCTTACGTCAGTTATACAAACGATCTTTCCTTTAGCTATACAAACGACATGCATTTAGCTATACAAACGATCTCCCCTTTAGCTGTACAAAC
The DNA here is from genome assembly GCF_046866305.1 of Octopus bimaculoides. Taxonomy (NCBI): domain Eukaryota; kingdom Metazoa; phylum Mollusca; class Cephalopoda; order Octopoda; family Octopodidae; genus Octopus; species Octopus bimaculoides. The sequence goes on along the minus strand of NC_142949.1, from coordinate 355,338 downwards.
GATCTTCCCTTCAGCTATACAAACGATCTTCAATTCAGCTATACAAACGATCTTTCCTTTAGCTATATAAACGATCTTTCCTTTAGCTATACAAACGATCTTACGTCAGCTATAGAAACGATCTTTCCTTAAGCTATACAAACGATCCTCAGCTATACAAACAATCTCTCCTTTAGCTATACAAACGATCTTACCTTCAGCTATAAAAACGATCTTTCCCTTAGCTGAACGAACGATGTTTCCTTTAGCTATACAAACGATCTTTCCTTTAGCTGTACAAACGATCTTCCTGCAGCTATACAAACGACATTCCTCTAGCTATACAAACGATCTTCCCTTCAGCTATACAAACGATCTCTACTTTAGCTATACAAACGAGAATTCCTTTAGCTATGCAAACGATCTTTCCTTTAGCTATGCAAACGATCTTTCCTTTAGCTATACAAACGACATTCATTTAGCTATACAAACGATCTCCCTTTTAGCTATACAAACGATCTTCTCTTCAGCTATACAAACTATCTTCCCTTCAGCTATACAAACGATCTTTCCTTTAGCTATACAAACGATCTTCCCTTCAGCTATAAAAACGATCTTTCCTTTAGTTATATAAACGATCTTCCCTATAGCTATACAAACGACATTCCTTTAGCTATACAAACGATCTCCCTTTTAGCTGTACAAACGATCTACCCTTTAGCTATACAAACGATCTTCCGTTCAGCTATGCAAACGATGTTACTTCATCTATACAAACGATCTCTCATTTAGCTATACAAACGAACTTTCCTTTAGCTACATAAGCGATCTTTCCTTTAGCTATACAAACGATCTTACGTCAGTTATACAAACGATCTTTCCTTTAGCTATAGAAACGACATGCATTTAGCTATACAAACGATCTCCCTTTTAGCTGTACAAACGATCTTCCCTTTAGCTATACAAACGATCTTCCCTTCAGCTATGCAAACGATGTTACTTCATCTATACAAACGATCTCTCCTTCAGCTATACAAACGATCTTTCTTTAGCTATACAAACGATCTTCCCTTCAGCTATACAAACTATCTTCCCTTCAGCTATACAAACGATCATTCCTCTAGCTATACAAACTATCTTCACTTCAGCTATACAAACGATCTTTCCTTTAGCTATATAAACAATCTCTCATTTAGCTATACAAACGATCTTACCTTCCGCTATACAAACGATCTTTCCGTTAGCTCTACACACGATCTTTCCTTTAGCTATACAAACGATCTATCTTTAGCTATACAAACGATCATCCCTTTAGCTATACAAATGACATTCCTTTAGCTATACAAACGATCTCCCCTTTAGCTATAAAAACGATCTTTCCTTTAGCTATACAAACGATCTTCAATTCAGCTATACAAACGATCTTTACTTTAGCTATATAAACGATCTTTCCTTTAGCTATACAAACGATCTTACGTCAGCTATACAAACGATCTTTCCTTTAGCTATACAAACGATCTTCAGCTATACAAACAATCTCTCCTTTAGCTCTACAAACGATCTTACCTTCAGCTATACAAACCATCTTTCCATTAGCTCAACACCCGATCTCCCGTTTAGCTATAAAAACGATCTCTACTTTAGCTATACAAACGATCTTCCTTTCAGCTCTACAAACGACCTTCCCTTTAGCTATACAAACGATCCTCACTTCAGCTATACGAATGATCTTTCCTTTGGCTATACAAACGATCTTTCTTTTAGCTATACAAACGATCCCTCCTTAAGCTATACAAATGACATTCCTTTAGCTATACAAACGATCTCCCCTTTAGCTGTACAAACGATCTTCCCTTCAGCTACACAAACGATCTTCAATTCAGCTATAAAAACGATCTTTCCCTTAGCTGAACGAACGATGTTTCCTTTAGCTATACAAACGATCTTTCCTTTAGCTGTACAAACGATCTTCCTGCAGCTATACAAACGACATTCCTATAGCTATACAAACGATCTTCCCTTCAGCTATACAAACGATCTCTACTTTAGCTATACAAACGAGAATTCCTTTAGCTATGCAAACGATCTTTCCTTTAGCTATGCAAACGATCTTTCCTTTAGCTATACAAACGACATTCATTTAGCCATACAAACGATCTCCCTTTTAGCTATACAAACGATCTTCTCTTCAGCTATACAAACTATCTTCCCTTCAGCTATACAAACGATCTTTCCTTTAGCTATACAAACGATCTTCCCTTCAGCTATAAAAACGATCTTTCCTTTAGTTATATAAACGATCTTCCCTTTAGCTATACAAACGACATTCCTTTAGCTATACAAACGATCTCCCTTTTAGCTGTACAAACGATCTTCCCTTTAGCTATACAAACGATCTTCCGTTCAGCTATGCAAACGATGTTACTTCATCTATACAAACGATCTCTCATTTAGCTATAAAAACGAACTTTCCTTTAGCTATAGAAACGATCTTCCCTTCAGCTATACAAACGATCTCTCCTTTAGCTATACAAACGATCTTTCTTTAGCTATACAAACGATCTTCCCTTCAGCTATACAAACTATCTTCCCTTCAGCTATACAAACGATCATTCCTCTAGCTATACAAACGATGTTTCCTATAGCTATACAAACGATCTTTCCTTTAGCTATACAAACGATCTACCCTTCAGCTATAAAAACGATCTTTCCTTTAGCTATACAAACGATCTTTCCTTTAGCTATACAAACGATCTTACGTCAGCTATACAAACGATATTTCCTTTAGCTATACAAACGATCTTTCCTTTTGCTATAGAAACGATCATTCCCTTAGCTATACAAACGATGTTTCCTTTAGCTATACAAACGATCTTTCCTTTAGCTATACAAACGACCTTACTTCAGCTATACAAACGATCTCGCGTATAGCTATACAAACGATCTTTCCTTTAGCTATGTAAACGATCTTTCCTTTAGCTATACAAACGATCTTTCGTTTAGCTATGCAAACGATCTTTCTTTTAGCTATACAAACGATCCTTCCTTTAGCTATACAAACGATCTTCCCTTCAGCTATACAAACTATCTTCCCTTCAGCTATACAAACGATCATTCCTTTAGCTATACAAACGAACTTTCCTTTAGCTATACAAACGACCTTACTTCAGCTATACAAACGATCTCGCGTATAGCTATACAAACGATCTTTCCTTTAGCTATGCAAACGATCTTTCCTTTAGCTATACAAACGACCTTACTTCAGCTATACAAACGATCTCGCGTTTAGCTATACAAACGATCTTTCCTTTAGCTATGCAAACGATCTTTCCTTTAGCTATACAAACGACCTTACTTCAGCTATACAAACGATCTCGCGTTTAGCTATACAAACGATCTTTCCTTTAGCTATGCAAACGATCTTTCCTTTAGCTATACAAACGAACTTCCCTTCAGCTATACAAACTATCTTTCCTTTAGCTATACAAACGATCTCCTCTTTAGCTGTACAAACTATCTTCCCTTCAGCTATACAAACGATCATTCCTTTAGCTCTACAAACGATGTTTCCTTTAGCTATACAAACGATCTTTCCTTTAGCTATACAAACGACCTTACTTCAGCTATACAAACGATCTCGCGTTTAGCTATACAAACGATCTTTCCTTTAGCTATGCAAACGATCTATCCTTTAGCTATACAAACGAACTTCCCTTCAGCTATACAAACGATCTCCCCTTTAGCTGTACAAACGATCTTTCGTTTACCTATTCAAACGATATTTCTTTTGGCTATAGAAACTATCTTCCCTTTATCTATACAAACTATCTTTCCTTTTGCTATACAAACGAACTTTCCTTAAGCTATACAAGCGATCTTTCCTTTGGCTATACAAACGATCTTTCATTTTGCTATACAAACGATCTTTTCTTTGGCTATAGAAACGATCTTCCCTTCAGCTATACAAACGATCATTCCTTTAGCTATACTAACGATGTTTCCTTTAGCTATACAAACGATCTTTCCTTTAGCTATGCAAACGATATTTCCTTTAGCTATATAAAGAACTTCCCTTTATCTATACAAACGATCTTTCCTTTAGCTATACAAACGATCTTTGCTTTAGCTATACAGACGATCTTTTCTGTAGCTATACAAACGATCTTTCCTTTGGATTTACAAACGATCTTCCCTTCAGCTATACAAACGATCATTCCTTTAGCTATACAAACGATGTTTCCTTTAGCTATACAAACGATCTTTCCTTTAGCTATGCAAACGATCTTTCCTTTAGGTATACAAACGATCTTTCCTTTAGCTATACAAACTATCTTTCCTTTAGCTATACAAACGATCTTTCTTTAGCTATACAAACGATCTTCCCTTCACCTATACGAACTATCTTCCCTTTAGCTACACAAACGATCTTTCCACTAGCTCTACACACGATCTTTCCTTTAGCTATACAAACGATCTAGCTAAAGGAAACATCGTTAGTATAGCTAAAGGAATGATCGTTTGTATAGCCAAAGGACGGATCGTTTCTATAGCCAAAGAAAAGATCGTTTGTATAGCAAAATGAAAGATCGTTTGAATAGCCAAAGGAAAGATCGCTTGTATAGCCAAAGGAAAGATCGTTTGTATAGCTAAAGGAAATATCGTTTGTATAGCTAAAGGAGAGATCGTTTGTATAGCTGAAATAAGGTCGTTTGTATATCGTTTGTATAGCTAAAGGAGAGATCGTTTGTATAGCTGAAGTAAGATCGTTTCTATAGCTAAAGGAAAGATCGTTTTTATAGCTAAAGGGCAGATCGTTTGTATAGCTAAAGGAATGTCGTTTGTATAGCTAAAGGGAAGATCGTTTGTATAGCTAAAGGAAAGATCGGGTGTAGAGCTAATGGAAAGATCGTTTGTATATCTAAAGGGAAGATAGTTCGTATAGCTGAAGGGAAGATCGTTTGTATAGCTAAAGAAAGATCGTTTGTATAGCTAAAGGAGAGATCGTTTGTATAGCTGAAGTAACATCGTTTGCATAGCCGAAGGGAAGATCGTTTGTGTAGCTAAAAGGGAGATCGTTTGTATAGCTACATGCATGACGTTTGTATAGCTAAAGGAAAGATAGTTTGTATAGCTGAAGGGAAGACCGTTTGTATAGCTAAAGGAAAGATCGTTTGTATAGCTGAAGTGAAGATCGTTTGTATAGCTAAAGAAAAGATCGTTGTATAGCTAAACGGAAGTTCGTTTGTATAGCTAAAGGAAAGATCGTTTGCATAGCTAAGGCAAAGATCGTTTGTATAGCTGAAGGGAAGATCGTTTGCATAGCTAAGGGAAAGATCGTTTGTATAGCTAAAGGAATGATCGTTTGTATAGCTAAAGTAGAGATCGTTTGTATAGCTGAAGGGAAGATCGTTTGTATCGCTAAAGGAATATCGTTTGTATAGCTAAAGGAAACATCGTTCGTTCAGCTAAAGGAAAGATCGTTTGTATAGCTAAAGGAAAGATCGTTTGTATAGCTAAAGGAAAGATCGTTTGTATAGCTAAAGGAAACATCGTTCGTTCAGCTAAATGAAAGATCGTTTGTATAGCTGAAGGTAAGATCGTTTGTATAGCTGAAGGTAAGATCGTTTGTATAGCTGAAGGGAAGATCGTTTGTATAGCTAAAGGGAAGATCGTTTGTACAGCTAAAAGGGAGATCGTTTGTATAGCTAAATGCATGTCGTTTTTATAGCTAAAGGAAAGATCGTTTGTATAGCTAAAGTAGAGATCGTTTGTATAGCTGAAGGGAAGATTGTTTGTATAGCTAAAGGAATGTCGTTTGTATAGCTGCAGGAAGATCGTTTGTACAGCTAAAGGAAAGATCGTTTGTATAGCTAAAGGAAACATCGTTCTTTCAGCTAAAGGAAAGATCGTTTGTATAGCTGAAAGGAAGATCGTTTGTATAGCTAAAGTAGAGATCGTTTTTATAGCTAAAGGGGAGATCGGGTGTAGAGCTAATGGAAAGATGGTTTGTATAGCTGAAGGTAAGATCGTTTGTATAGCTAAAGGAGAGATTGTTTGTATAGCTGAAGATCGTTTGTATAGCTAAAGGAAAGATCGTTTGTATAGCTGACGTAAGATCGTTTGTATAGCTAAAGGAAAGATCGTTTATATAGCTAAAGGAAAGATCGTTTGTATAGCTGAATTGAAGATCGTTTGTATAGCTAAAGGAGAGATCGTTTGTATAGCTGAAGTAATATCGTTTGTATAGCTAAAGGAAAGATCGTTTTTATAGCTAAAGGAGAGATCGTTTGTATAGCTGAAGGGAAGATAGTTTGTATAGCTAAACAAAGATCGTTTGTATAGCTAAAGGAGAGATCGTTTTTATAGCTGAAGTAATATCGTTTGTATAGCTAAAGGAAAGATCGTTTTTATAGCTAAAGGAGAGATCGTTTGTATAGCTGAAGGGAAGATAGTTTGTATAGCTAAAGAAAGATCGTTTGTATAGCTAAAGGGAAGATCGTTTGTACAGCTAAAAGGGAGATCGTTTGTATAGCTAAATGCATGTCGTTTGTATAGCTAAAGGAAAGATCGTTTGTATAGCTAAAGGAATGATCGTGTGTTTAGCTAAAGGAGAGATCGTTTGTATAGCTGAAGGGAAGATCGTTTATATAGCTAATGGAAAGATCGTTTGTATAGCTGAATTGAAGATCGTTTGTATAGCTAAAGGAAATATCGTTTGTATAGCTAAAGGAGAGATCGTTTGTATAGCTGAAGTAAGGTCGTTTGTATATCATTTGTATAGCTAAAGGAGAGATCGTTTGTATAGCTGAAGTAAGATCGTTTCTATAGCTAAAGGAAAGATCGTTTTTATAGCTAAAGGGCAGATCGTTTGTATAGCTAAAGGAATGTCGTTTGTATAGCTAAAGGGAAGATCGTTTGTATAGCTAAAGGAAAGATCGGGTGTAGAGCTAATGGAAAGATCGTTTGTATATCTAAAGGGAAGATAGTTCGTATAGCTGAAGGGAAGATCGTTTGTATAGCTAAAGAAAGATCGTTTGTATAGATAAAGGAGAGATCGTTTGTATAGCTGAAGTAACATCGTTTGCATAGCCGAAGGGAAGATCGTTTGTATAGCTAAAAGGGAGATCGATTGTATATCTCCTTTAGCTATACAAACGATATTTCCTTTAGCTATACAAACGATCTTCAATTCAGCTATACAAACGATCTTTCCTTTAGCTATATAAACGATCTTTCCTTTACCTATACAAACGATCTTACGTCAGCTATACAAACGATCTTTCCTTTAGCTATACAAACGATCTTCAGCTATACAAACAATCTCTCCTTTAGCTATACAAACGATCTTACCTTCAGCTATACAAACGATCTTTCCTTTAGCTATACAAACGACATGCATGTAGCTATACAAACGATCTCCCTTTTAGCTATACAAACGATCTTCCCTTCAGCTATACGAACTATCTTCCCTTCAGCTATGCAAACGATGTTACTTCAGCTAAACAAACGATCTCTCCTTTAGCTATACAAACGATCTTTCTTTAGCTACACAAACGATCTTCCCTTCAGCTATACGAACTATCTTCCCTTTAGATATACAAACGATCTTTCCATTAGCTCTACACCCGATCTTTCCTTTAGCTATACAAACGATCTTCCCTTTAGCTATACAAACGACATTCCTTTAGCTATACAAACGATCTGCCCTTTAGCTATAAAAACGATCTTTCCTTTAGCTATAGAAACGATCTTACTTCAGCTATACAAACGATCTCTCCTTTAGCTATACAAACGATATACAAACGACCTTACTTCAGCTATACAAACGATCTCTCCTTTAGCTATACAAACGATATTTCCTTTAGCTATACAAACGATCTTCAATTCAGCTATACAAACGATCTTTCCATTAGCTATATAAACGATCTTCCCTTCAGCTATACAAACGATCTCTCCTTTAGCTATACAAACGATCATTCCTTTAGCTATACAAACGATCTTTCCTTTAGCTATACAAACGACATGCATTTAGCTATACAAACGATCTCCCTTTTAGCTGTACAAACGATCTTCCCTTTACCTATACAAACGATCTTCCCTTCAGCTATGCAAACGATGTTACTTCATCTATACAAACGATCTCTCCTTTAGCTATACAAACAATCTTTCTTTAGCTATACAAACTATCTTCCCTTCAGCTATACAAACGATCTCTCCTTTAGCTATAAAAACGATCTTTCCTTTAGCTATACAAACGATATTACTTCAGCTATACAAACAATCTCTCCTTTAGCTATACAAACGATCTTCAATTCAGCTATACAAACGATCTTTCCTTTAGCTATATAAACGATCTTTCCTTTAGCTATACAAACGATCTTACGTCAGCTATACAAACGATCTTTCCTTTAGCTATACAAACGATCTTCAGCTATACAAACAATCTCTCCTTTAGCTATACAAACGATCTTACCTTCAGCTATACAAACCATCTTTCCATTAGCTCTACACCCGATCTCCCCTTTAGCTATAAAAACGATCTCTACTTTAGCTATACAAACGATCTTCCTTTCAGCTATACAAACGATCTTTCCTTTAGCTGAAAGAACGATGTTTCCTTTAGCTATACAAACGATCTTTCCTTTAGCTGTACAAACGATCTTCCTGCAGCTATACAAACGACATTCCTTTAGCTATACAAACAATCTTCCCTTCAGCTATACAAACGATCTCTACTTTAGCTATACAAACGATCTTTCCTTTAGCTATAAAAACGACATGCATTTAGCTATACAAACGATCTCCCTTTTAGCTGTACAAACGATTTTCCCTTTAGCTATACAAACGATCTTCCCTTCAGCTATACAAACGATCTTACCTTCAGCTATACAAACGATCTTACCTTCAGCTATACAAACGATCTTTCATTTAGCTGAACGAACGATGTTTCCTTTAGCTATACAAACGATCTTTCCTTTAGCTATACAAACGATCTTTCCTTTAGCTATACAAACGATCTTTCCTTTAGCTGAACGAACGATGTTTCCTTTAGCTATACAAACGATATTCCTTTAGCGATACAAACGATCTTCCCTTCAGCTATACAAACGATCTCTACTTTAGCTATACAAACGATCATTCCTTTAGCTATACAAACGATCTTTCCCTTAGCTATGCAAACGATCTTCCCTTCAGCTATACAAACGATCTTTCCCTTAGCTATGCAAACGATCTTTCCTTTAGCTATACAAACGAACTTCCGTTTAGCTATACAAACGATCTTTTCTTTAGCTATACAAACGATCTTCACTTCAGCTATACAAACGATCTTTCCTTTAGCTATACAAACGGTCTTCCCTTCAGCTATACAAACTATCTTTCCTTTAGCTATACAAACGACATGCATGTAGCTATACAAACGATCTCCCTTTTAGCTATACAAACGATCTTCCCTTCGGCTATGCAAACGATGTTACTTCAGCTATACAAACGATCTCTCCTTTAGCTATACAAACGATATACAAACGACCTTACTTCAGCTATACAAACGATCTCTCCTTTAGCTATACAAACGATATTTCCTTTAGCTATACAAACGATCTTCAATTCAGCTATACAAACGATCTTTCCATTAGCTATATAAACGATCTTCCCTTCAGCTATACAAACGATCTCTCCTTTAGCTATACAAACGATCATTCCTTTAGCTATACAAACGATCTTTCCTTTAGCTATACAAACGACATGCATTTAGCTATACAAACGATCTCCCTTTTAGCTGTACAAACGATCTTCCCTTTAGCTATACAAACGATCTTTCTTTAGCTATACAAACTATCTTCCCTTCAGCTATACAAACGATCTCTCCTTTAGCTATAAAAACGATCTTTACTTTAGCTATACAAACGATATTACTTCAGCTATACAAACGATCTCTCCATTAGCTATACAAACGATCTTTCTTTAGCTATACAAACTATCTTCCCTTCAGCTATACAAACGATCTCTCCTTTAGCTATAAAAACGATCTTTCCTTTAGCTATACAAACGATATTACTTCAGCTATACAAACGATCTCTCCTTTAGCTATACAAACGATCTTCAATTCAGCTATACAAACGATCTTTCCTTTAGCTATATAAACGATCATTCCTTTAGCTATACAAACGATCTTACGTCAGCTATACAAACGATCTTTCCTTTAGCTATACAAACGATCTTCAGCTATACAAACAATCTCTCCTTTAGCTATACAAACGATCTTACCTTCAGCTATACAAACCATCTTTCCATTAGCTCTACACCCGATCTCCCCTTTAGCTATAAAAACGATCTCTACTTTAGCTATACAAACGATCTTCCTTTCAGCTATACAAACGATCTTTCCTTTAGCTGAAAGAACGATGTTTCCTTTAGCTATACAAACGATCTTTCCTTTAGCTGTACAAACGATCTTCCTGCAGCTATACAAACGACATTCCTTTAGCTATACAAACAATCTTCCCTTCAGCTATACAAACGATCTCTACTTTAGCTATACAAACGATCTTTCCTTTAGCTATAAAAACGACATGCATTTAGCTATACAAACGATCTCCCTTTTAGCTGTACAAACGATCTTCCCTTTAGCTATACAAACGATCTTCCCTTCAGCTATACAAACTATCTTCCCTTCAGCTATACAAACGATCAATCCTTCAGCTATATAAACGATCTTCCCTTCAGCTATACAAACTATCTTCCCTTCAGCTATACAAACGATCATTCCTTTAGCTATACAAACGATGTTTCCTTTAGCTATACAAACGATCTTTCCTTTAGCTATACAAACGATCTTCCTTTAGCTATAGAAACGATCTTCCCTTCAGCTATACAAACTATCTTCCCTTCAGCTATACAAACGATCATTCCTTTAGCTATACAAATGATGTTTCCTTTAGCTATACAAACGATCTTTACTTTAGCTATGCAAACGATCTTTCCTTTAGCTATACAAACGAACTTCCGTTTAGCTATACAAACGATCTTTTCTTTAGCTATACAAACGATCTTCCCTTCAGCTATATAAACGATCTTCTTTTTAGCAATACAAACGACATTCCTTTAGCTATACAAACGATCTCCCTTTTAGCTTTACAAACGATCATTCCTTTAGCTATACAAACAATGTTTCCTTTAGCTATACAAACGATCTTTCATTTAGCTATACAAACGATCTTTCCTTCAGCTATGCAAACGATGTTCCTTCATCTATACAAACGATCTCTCCTTTAGCTATACAAACGATCTTTCTTTAGCTATACAAACGATCTTCCCTTCAGCTATACAAACGATCTTTCCATTAGCTCTACACACGAGCTTCCCTTCAGCTATACAAACGATAATTCCTTTAGCTATGCAAACGATCTTTCCTTTAGGTATACAAACGATCTTTCCATTAGCTATACACACGATCTTTCCTTTAGCTATACAAACGATCTCCCTTTTAGCTGTACAAACGATCTTCCCTTTAGCTATACAAACGATCTTCCCTTCAGCTATACAAACTATCTTCCCTTCAGCTATACAAACGATCAATCCTTTAGCTATATAAACGATCTTCCCTTCAGCTATACAAACTATCTTCCCTTCAGCTATACAAACGATCATTCCTTTAGCTATACAAACGATGTTTCCTTTAGCTATACAAACGATCTTTCCTTTAGCTATACAAACGATCTTCCCTTAGCTATAGAAACGATCTTCCCTTCAGCTATACAAACTATCTTCCCTTCAGCTATACAAACGATCATTCCTTTAGCTATACAAATGATGTTTCCTTTAGCTATACAAACGATCTTTACTTTAGCTATGCAAACGATCTTTCCTTTAGCTATACAAACGAACTTCCGTTTAGCTATACAAACGATCTTTTCTTTAGCTATACAAACGATCTTCCCTTCAGCTATATAAACGATCTTCTTTTTAGCAATACAAACGACATTCCTTTAGCTATACAAACGCTCTCCCTTTTAGCTTTACAAACGATCATTCCTTTAGCTATACAAACAATGTTTCCTTTAGCTATACAAACGATCTTTCATTTAGCTATACAAACGATCTTTCCTTCAGCTATGCAAACGATGTTCCTTCATCTATACAAACGATCTCTCCTTTAGCTATACAAACGATCTTTCTTTAGCTATACAAACGATCTTCCCTTCAGCTATACAAACGATCTTTCCATTAGCTCTACACACGAGCTTCCCTTCAGCTATACAAACGATAATTCCTTTAGCTATGCAAACGATCTTTCCTTTAGGTATACAAACGATCTTTCCATTAGCTATACACACGATCTTTCCTTTAGCTATACAAACGATCTTCCCTTTAGCTATACAAACAACATTCCTTTAGCTATACAAACGATCTCCCCTTTAGCTATAAAAACGATCTTTCCTTTAGTTATACAAACGATATTACTTCAGCTATACAAACGATCTCTCCTTTAGCTATACAAACGATATTTCCTGTAGCTATACAAACGATCTTCAATTCAGCTATACAAACGATCTCCCCTTTAGCTGTACAAACGATCTTTCGTTTACCTATTCAAACGATATTTCCTTTGGCTATAGAAACTATCTTCCCTTTATCTATACAAACGATCTTTCCTTTTGCTATACAAACGATCTTTCCTTTGGCTATACAAGCGATCTTTCCTTTGGCTATTCAAACGATCTTTCATTTTGCTATACAAACGATCTTTTCTTTGGCTATAGAAACGATCTTCCCTTCAGCTATACAAACGATCATTCCTTTAGCTATACTAACGATGTTTCCTTTAGCTATACAAACGATCTTTCCTTTAGCAATGCAAACGATATTTCCTTTAGCTATATAAAGAACTTCCCTTTAGCTATACAAACGATCTTTCCTTTAGCTATACAAACGATCTTTCCTTTAGCTATACAGACGATCTTTTCTGTAGCTATACAAACGATCTTTCCTTTGGATTTACAAACGATCTTCCCTTCAGCTATACAAACGATCATTCCTTTAGCTATACAAACGATGTTTCCTTTAGCTATACAAACGATCTTTCCTTTAGCTATGCAAACGATCTTTCCTTTAGGTATACAAACGATCTTTCCTTTAGCTATACAAACTATCTTTCCTTTAGCTATACAAACGATCTTTCTTTAGCTATACAAACGATCTTCCCTTCACCTATACGAACTATCTTCCCTTTAGCTACACAAACGATCTTTCCACTAGCTCTACACACGATCTTTCCTTTAGCTATACAAACGATCTTCCCTATAGCTATACAAACGATCTGCCCTTTAGCTATAAAAACGATCTTCCCTTCAGCTATGCAAACGATGTTACTTCAGCTATACAAACGATCTCTCCTTTAGCTATACAAACGATCTTTCTTTAGCTATACAAACGATCTTCCCTTCATCTATACGAACTATCTTCCCTTTAGATATACAAACGATCTTTCCATTAGCTCTACACCCGATCTTTCCTTTAGCTATACAAACGATCTTCCCTTTAGCTATACAAACGACATTCCTTTAGCTATACAAACGATCTGCCCTTTAGCTATAAAAACGATCTTTCCTTTAGCTATAGAAACGATCTTACTTCAGCTATACAAACGATCTCTCCTTTAGCTATACAAACGATATACAAACGACCTTACTTCAGCTATACAAACGATCTCTCCTTTAGCTATACAAACGATATTTCCTTTAGCTATACAAACGATCTTCAATTCAGCTATACAAACGATCTTTCCATTAGCTATATAAACGATCTTCCCTTCAGCTATACAAACGACCTCTCCTTTAGCTATACAAACGATCATTCCTTTAGCTATACAAACGATCTTTCCTTTAGCTATACAAACGAAATGCATTTAGCTATACAAACGATCTCCCTTTTAGCTGTACAAACGATCTTCCCTTTAGCTATACAAACGATCTTCCCTTCAGCTATGCAAACGATGTTACTTCATCTATACAAACGATCTCTCCTTTAGCTATACAAACGATCTTTCCTTTAGCTATACAACCGAACTTCCCTTTAGCTATAAAAACAACATTCCTTTAGCTATACAAACGATCTCCCTATTAGCTATAAAAACGATCTTTCCTTTAGCTATACAAACGATATTACTTCAGCTATACAAACGATCTCTCCTTTAGCTATACAAACGATATTTCCTTTAGCTATACAAACGATCTTCAATTCAGCTATACAAACGATCTTTCCTTTAGCTATATAAACGATCTTTCCTTTAGCTATACAAACGATCTTACGTCAGCTATACAAACGATCTTTCCTTTAGCTATACAAACGATCTTCAGCTATACAAACAATCTCTCCTTTAGCTATACAAACGATCTTACCTTCAGCTATACAAACCATCTTTCCATTAGCTCTACACCCGATCTCCCCTTTAGCTATAAAAACGATCTCTACTTTAGCTATACAAACGATCTTCCTTTCAGCTATACAAACGATCTTTCCTTTAGCTGAAAGAACGATGTTTCCTTTAGCTATACAAACGATCTTTCCATTAGCTGTACAAACGATCTTCCTGCAGCTATACAAACGACATTCCTTTAGCTATACAAACAATCTTCCCTTCAGCTATACAAACGATCTCTACTTTAGCTATACAAACGATCTTTCCTTTAGCTATAAAAACGACATGCATTTAGCTATACAAACGATCTCCCTTTTAGCTGTACAAACGATTTTCCCTTTAGCTATACAAACGATCTTCCCTTCAGCTATACAAACGATCTTACCTTCAGCTATACAAACGATCTTACCTTCAGCTATACAAACGATCTTTCATTTAGCTGAACGAACGATGTTTCCTTTAGCTATACAAACGATCTTTCCTTTAGCTATACAAACGATCTTTCCTTTAGCTATACAAACGATCTTTCCTTTAGCTGAACGAACGATCTTTCCTTTAGCTACACAAACGATATTCCTTTAGCGATACAAACGATCTTCCCTTCAGCTATACAAACGATCTCTACTTTAGCTATACAAACGATCATTCCTTTAGCTATACAAACGATCTTTCCCTTAGCTATGCAAACGATCTTCCCTTCAGCTATACAAACGATCTTTCCCTTAGCTATGCAAACGATCTTTCCTTTAGCTATACAAACGAACTTCCGTTTAGCTATACAAACGATCTTTTCTTTAGCTATACAAACGATCTTCACTTCAGCTATACAAACGATCTTTCCTTTAGCTATACAAACGGTCTTCCCTTCAGCTATACAAACTATCTTTCCTTTAGCTATACAAACGACATGCATGTAGCTATACAAACGATCTCCCTTTTAGCTATACAAACGATCTTCCCTTCGGCTATGCAAACGATGTTACTTCAGCTATACAAACGATCTCTCCTTTAGCTATACAAACGATATACAAACGACCTTACTTCAGCTATACAAACGATCTCTCCTTTAGCTATACAAACGATATTTCCTTTAGCTATACAAACGATCTTCAATTCAGCTATACAAACGATCTTTCCATTAGCTATATAAACGATCTTCCCTTCAGCTATACAAACGATCTCTCCTTTAGCTATACAAACGATCATTCCTTTAGCTATACAAACGATCTTTCCTTTAGCTATACAAACGACATGCATTTAGCTATACAAACGATCTCCCTTTTAGCTGTACAAACGATCTTCCCTTTAGCTATACAAACGATCTTTCTTTAGCTATACAAACTATCTTCCCTTCAGCTATACAAACGATCTCTCCTTTAGCTATAAAAACGATCTTTCCTTTAGCTATACAAACGATATTACTTCAGCTATACAAACGATCTCTCCTTTAGCTATACAAACGATCTTTCTTTAGCTATACAAACTATCTTCCCTTCAGCTATACAAACGATCTCTCCTTTAGCTATGAAAACGATCTTTCCTTTAGCTATACAAACGATATTACTTCAGCTATACAAACGATCTCTCCTTTAGCTATACAAACGATCTTCAATTCAGCTATACAAACGATCTTTCCTTTAGCTATATAAACGATCTTTCCTTTAGCTATACAAACGATCTTACGTCAGCTATACAAACGATCTTTCCTTTAGCTATACAAACGATCTTCAGCTATACAAACAATCTCTCCTTTAGCTATACAAACGATCTTACCTTCAGCTATACAAACCATCTTTCCATTAGCTCTACACCCGATCTCCCCTTTAGCTATAAAAACGATCTCTACTTTAGCTATACAAACGATCTTCCTTTCAGCTATACAAACGATCTTTCCTTTAGCTGAAAGAACGATGTTTCCTTTAGCTATACAAACGATCTTTCCTTTAGCTGTACAAACGATCTTCCTGCAGCTATACAAACGACATTCCTTTAGCTATACAAACAATCTTCCCTTCAGCTATACAAACGATCTTTCCTTTAGCTATAAAAACGACATGCATTTAGCTATACAAACGATCTCCCTTTTAGCTGTACAAACGATCTTCCCTTTAGCTATACAAACGATCTTCCCTTCAGCTATACAAACTATCTTCCCTTCAGCTATACAAACGATCAATCCTTTAGCTATATAAACGATCTTCCCTTCAGCTATACAAACTATCTTCCCTTCAGCTATACAAACGATCATTCCTTTAGCTATACAAACGATGTTTCCTTTAGCTATACAAACGATCTTTCCTTTAGCTATACAAACGATCTTCCTTTAGCTATAGAAACGATCTTCCCTTCAGCTATACAAACTATCTTCCCTTCAGCTATACAAACGATCATTCCTTTAGCTATACAAATGATGTTTCCTTTAGCTATACAAACGATCTTTCCTTTAGCTATACAAACGAACTTCCGTTTAGCTATACAAACGATCTTTTCTTTAGCTATACAAACGATCTTCCCTTCAGCTATATAAACGATCTTCTTTTTAGCAATACAAACGACATTCCTTTAGCTATACAAACGATCTCCCTTTTAGCTTTACAAACGATCATTCCTTTAGCTATACAAACAATGTTTCCTTTAGCTATACAAACGATCTTTCATTTAGCTATACAAACGATCTTTCCTTCAGCTATGCAAACGATGTTCCTTCATCTATACAAACGATCTCTCCTTTAGCTATACAAACGATCTTTCTTTAGCTATACAAACGATCTTCCCTTCAGCTATACAAACGATCTTTCCATTAGCTCTACACACGAGCTTCCCTTCAGCTATACAAACGATAATTCCTTTAGCTATGCAAACGATCTTTCCTTTAGGTATACAAACGATCTTTCCATTAGCTATACACACGATCTTTCCTTTAGCTATACAAACGATCTTCCCTTTAGCTATACAAACAACATTCCTTTAGCTATACAAACGATCTCCCCTTTAGCTATAAAAACGATCTTTCCTTTAGTTATACAAACGATATTACTTCAGCTATACAAACGATCTCTCCTTTAGCTATACAAACGATATTTCCTTTAGCTATACAAACGATCTTCAATTCAGCTATACAAACGATCTCCCCTTTAGCTGTACAAACGATCTTTCGTTTACCTATTCAAACGATATTTCCTTTGGCTATAGAAACTATCTTCCCTTTATCTATACAAACGATCTTTCCTTTTGCTATACAAACGATCTTTCCTTTGGCTATACAAGCGATCTTTCCTTTGGCTATTCAAACGATCTTTCATTTTGCTATACAAACGATCTTTTCTTTGGCTATAGAAACGATCTTCCCTTCAGCTATACAAACGATCATTCCTTTAGCTATACTAACGATGTTTCCTTTAGCTATACAAACGATCTTTCCTTTAGCAATGCAAACGATATTTCCTTTAGCTATATAAAGAACTTCCCTTTAGCTATACAAACGATCTTTCCTTTAGCTATACAAACGATCTTTCCTTTAGCTATACAGACGATCTTTTCTGTAGCTATACAAACGATCTTTCCTTTGGATTTACAAACGATCTTCCCTTCAGCTATACAAACGATCATTCCTTTAGCTATACAAACGATGTTTCCTTTAGCTATACAAACGATCTTTCCTTTAGCTATGCAAACGATCTTTCCTTTAGGTATACAAACGATCTTTCCTTTAGCTATACAAACTATCTTTCCTTTAGCTATACAAACGATCTTTCTTTAGCTATACAAACGATCTTCCCTTCACCTATACGAACTATCTTCCCTTTAGCTACACAAACGATCTTTCCACTAGCTCTACACACGATCTTTCCTTTAGCTATACAAACGATCTTCCCTATAGCTATACAAACGATCTGCCCTTTAGCTATAAAAACGATCTTCCCTTCAGCTATGCAAACGATGTTACTTCAGCTATACAAACGATCTCT
This sequence comes from Octopus bimaculoides, assembly GCF_046866305.1. Lineage (NCBI taxonomy): Eukaryota > Metazoa > Mollusca > Cephalopoda > Octopoda > Octopodidae > Octopus > Octopus bimaculoides. The sequence continues at coordinate 336,972 of NC_142949.1, read as the reverse complement.
CCTTTAGCTATACAAACGATCTTTCTTTAGCTATACAAACGATCTTCCCTTCAGCTATACGAACTATCTTCCCTTTAGATATACAAACGATCTTTCCATTAGCTCTACACCCGATCTTTCCTTTAGCTATACAAACGATCTTCCCTTTAGCTATACAAACGACATTCCTTTAGCTATACAAACGATCTGCCCTTTAGCTATAAAAACGATCTTTCCTTTAGCTATAGAAACGATCTTACTTCAGCTATACAAACGATCTCTCCTTTAGCTATACAAACGATATACAAACGACCTTACTTCAGCTATACAAACGATCTCTCCTTTAGCTATACAAACGATCTTTCCATTAGCTATATAAACGATCTTCCCTTCAGCTATACAAACGACCTCTCCTTTAGCTATACAAACGATCATTCCTTTAGCTATACAAACGATCTTTCCTTTAGCTATACAAACGAAATGCATTTAGCTATACAAACGATCTCCCTTTTAGCTGTACAAACGATCTTCCCTTTAGCTATACTAACGATCTTCCCTTCAGCTATGCAAACGATGTTACTTCATCTATACAAACGATCACTCCTTTAGCTATACAAACGATCTTTCCTTTAGCTATACAACCGAACTTCCCTTTAGCTATAAAAACAACATTCCTTTAGCTATACAAACGATCTCCCTATTAGCTATAAAAACGATCTTTCCTTTAGCTATACAAACGATATTACTTCAGCTATACAAACGATCTCTCCTTTAGCTATACAAACGATATTTCCTTTAGCGATACAAACGATCTGACGTCAGCTATACAAACGATCTTTCTTTAGCTATACAAACGATCTTCCCTTCAGCTATACAAACGATCTTTCCTTTAGCTATACAAACGATCTCCCTTTTAGATATACAAACGATCTTCCCTTCAGCTATGCAAACGATGTTACTTCATCTATACAAACGATCTCTCCTTTAGCTATACAAACGATCTTTCTTTAGCTATACAAACGATCTTCCCTTCAGCTATACGAACTATCTTCCCCTTAGCTATACAAACGATCTTTCCATTAGCTCTACACACGATCTTTCCTTTAGCTATACAAACGATCTTCCCTTTAGCTATACAAACGGCATTCCTTTAGCTATACAAACGATCTGCCCTTTAGCTATAAAAACGATCTTTCCTTTAGCTATACAAACGATCTTACTTCAGCTATACAAACGATCTCTCCTTTAGCTATACAAACGATATACAAACGACCTTACTTCAGCTATACAAACGATCTCTCCTTTAGCTATACAAACGATATTTCCTTTAGCTATACAAACGATCTTCCCTTCAGCTATACAAACGATCTTTCCTTTAGCTATACAAACGATCATTCCTTTAGCTATACAAACGATCTTTCCTGTAGCTATAAAAACGACATGCATTTAGCTATACAAACGATCGCCCGTTTAGCTGTACAAACGATCTTCCCTTTAGCTATACAAACGATCTTCCCTTCAGGTATGCAAACGATGTTACTTCATCTATACAAACGATCTCTCCTTTAGCTATACAAACGATCTTCCTTTCAGCTATACAAACGATGTTTCCTTTAGCTGAACGAACGATGTTTCCTTTAGCTATACAAGCGATCTTTCCTTTAGCTGTACAAACGATCTTCCTGCAGCTATACAAACGACATTCCTTTAGCTATACAAACGATCTTCCCTTCAGCTATACAAACGATCTCTACTTTAGCTATACAAACGATAATTCCTTTAGCTATACAAACGATCTTTCCTTTAGCTATACAAACGACATTCATTTAGCTATACAAACGATATCCCATTTAGCTGTATAAACGATCTCCCCTTTAGCTGTACAAACGATCTTCCCTTCAGCTATACAAACGATCTTCCCTTCAGCTATACAAACGATCATGCCTTTAGCTATACAAACGATGTTTCCTTTAGCTATACAAACGATCTTTCCTTTAGCTATACAAAAGATCTTTCCTTTGGATTTACAAACGATCTTCCCTTCAGCTATACAAACAATCATTCCTTTAGCTATACAAACGATGTTTCCTTTAGCTATACAAACGATCTTTCCTTTAGCTATGCAAACGATCTTTCCTTTAGGTATACAAACGATCTTTCCTTTAGCTATACAAACTATCTTTCCTTTAGCTATACAAACGATCTTTCTTTAGCTATACAAACGATCTTCCCTTCACCTATACGAACTATCTTCCCTTTAGCTATACAAACGATCTTTCCACTAGCTCTACACACGATCTTTCCTTTAGCTATAAAAACAACATTCCTTTAGCTATACAAACGATCTCCCTATTAGCTATAAAAACGATCTTTCCTTTAGCTATACAAACGATATTACTTCAGCTATACAAACGATCTCTCCTTTAGCTATACAAACGATATTTCCTTTAGCTATACAAACGATCTTCAATTCAGCTATACAAACGATCTTTCCTTTAGCTATATAAACGATCTTTCCTTTAGCTATACAAACGATCTTACGTCAGCTATAAAAACGATCTTTCTTTAGCTATACAAACGATCTTCCCTTCAGCTATACAAACGATCTTTCCTTTAGCTATACAAACGATCTCCCTTTTAGATATACAAACGATCTTCCCTTCAGCTATGCAAACGATGTTACTTCATCTATACAAACGATCTCTCCTTTAGCTATACAAACGATCTTTCTTTAGCTATACAAACGATCTTCCCTTCAGCTATACGAACTATCTTCCCTTTAGCTATACAAACGATCTTTCCATTAGCTCTACACACGATCTTTCCTTTAGCTATACAAACGATCTTCCCTTTAGCTATACAAACGACATTCCTTTAGCTATACAAACGATCTGCCCTTTAGCTATAAAAACGATCTTTCCTTTAGCTATACAAACGATCTTACTTCAGCTATACAAACGATCTCTCCTTTAGCTATACAAACGATATACAAACGACCTTACTTCAGCTATACAAACGATCTCTCCTTTAGCTATACAAACGATGTTTCCTTTAGCTATACAAACGATCTTCAATTCAGCTATACAAACGATCTTTCCTTTAGCTATATAAACGATCTTCCCTTCAGCTATACAAACGATCTCTCCTTTAGCTATACAAACGATCATTCCTTTAGCTATACAAACGATCTTTCCTGTAGCTATACAAACGACATGCATTTAGCTATACAAACGATCGCCCGTTTAGCTGTACAAACGATCTTCCCTTTAGCTATACAAACGATCTTCCCTTCAGGTATGCAAACGATGTTACTTCATCTATACAAACGATCATTCATTTAGCTATACAAACGATCTTCCCTTCAGCTATACAAACTATCTTCCCTTCAGCTATACAAACGATCTTTCCATTAGCTCTACACACGATCTTTCGTTTAGCTATACAAACGATCTTCCCTTTAGCTATAAAAACGATCTTCCCTTCAGGTATGCAAACGATGTTACTTCATCTATACAAACGATCTCTCCTTTAGCTATACAAACGATCTTCCTTTCAGCTATACAAACGATGTTTCCTTTAGCTGAACGAACGATGTTTCCTTTAGCTATACAAGCGATCTTTCCTTTAGCTGTACAAACGATCTTCCTGCAGCTATACAAACGACATTCCTTTAGCTATACAAACGATCTTCCCTTCAGCTATACAAACGATCTCTACTTTAGCTATACAAACGATAATTCCTTTAGCTATAAAAACGATCTTTCCTTTAGCTATACAAACGACATTCATTTAGCTATACAAACGATCTCCCATTTAGCTGTTCAAACGATCTCCCCTTTAGCTGTACAAACGATCTTCCCTTCAGCTATACAAACGATCTTCCCTTCAGCTATACAAACGATCATGCCTTTAGCTATACAAACGATGTTTCCTTTAGCTATACAAACGATCTTTCCTTTAGCTATACAAACGATCTTTCTTTTAGCTATACAAACGATCCTTCCTTTAGCTATACAAACGATCTTCCCTTCAGCTATACAAACTATCTTCCCTTCAGCTATACAAACGATCATTCCTTTAGCTATACAAACGATCTCGCGTTTAGTTATACAAACGATCTTTCCTTTAGCTATGCAAACGACCTTTCCTTTAGCTATACAAACGAACTTCCCTTCCGCTATACAAACGATCTATCCTTTAGCTATACAAACGAACTTCCCTTTAGCTATACAAACGATCTTTCCTTTAGCTATATAAACGAACTTCCCTTTAGCTATACAAACGATCTTCCCTTCAGCTATACAAAATATCTTCCCTTCAGCTATACAAACGATCTTTCATTTAGCTATACAAACGATCTTCCCTTTAGCTATAAAAACGATCTTCCCTTCAGCTATACAAACGATCTTACTTCAGCTATACAAACGATCTCTCCTTTAGCTATACAAACGATATTTCCTTTAGCTATACAAACGATCTTCAATTCAGCTATACAAACGATCTTTCTTTTAGCTAAAAAACGATCTTCCCTTCAGCTATACAAACGATCTCTCCTTTAGCTATACAAACGATCATTCCTTTAGCTATACAAACGATCGTTCTTTTAGCTATACAAACGACATGCATTTAGCTATACAAACGATCTCCCGTTTAGCTGTACAAACGATCTTCCCTTTAGCTATACAAACGATCTTCCCTTCAGCTATACAAACGATGTTACTTCATCTATACAAACGATCATTCATTTAGCTATACAAACGATCTTCCCTTCAGCTATACAAACTATCTTCCCTTCAGCTATACAAACGATCTTTCCATTAGCTTTACACACGATCTTTCGTTTAGCTATACAAACGATCTTCCCTTTAGCTATAAAAACGATCTTTCCTTTAGCTATACAAACGATCTTACTTCAGCTATACAACCGATCTCTCCTTTAGCTATACAAACGATATTTCCTTTAGCTATACAAACGATCTTCAATTCAGCTATACAAACGATCTTTCCTTTAGCTATATAAACGATCTTTCCTTTAGCTATACAAACGATCTTACGTCAGCTATACAAACGATCTTTCCTTTAGCTATACAAACGATCTTCAGCTATACAAACAATCTCTCCTTTAGCTATACAAACGATCTGACCTTCAGCTATACAAACCATCTTTCCATTAGCTCTACACCCGATCTCACGTTTAGCTATAAAAGCGATCTCTACTTTAGCTATACAAACGATCTTCCTTTCAGCTATACAAACGATCTTTCATTTAGGTGAACGAACGATGTTTCCTTTAGCTGAACAAACGATCTTCCTGCAGCTATACAAACGACATTCCTTTAGCTATACAAACGATCTTCCCTTCAGCTATACAAACGATCTCTACTTTAGCTATACAAACGATAATTCCTTTAGCTATACAAACGATCTATCCTTTAGCTATACAAACGACATTCATTTAGCTATACAAACGATCTCCCTTTTAGCTGTACAAACGATCTTCCATTTAGCTATACAAACGATCTTCCCTTCAGCTATACAAACGATCTTTCCTTTAGCTATGTAAACAATCTTCCCTTTAGCTATACAAACGACATTCCTTTAACTATACAAACTATCTTCCCTTCAGCTATACAAACGATCTTCCCTTCAGCTATACAAACGATCTTTCCTTTAGCTATACAAACGATCTTCCCTTCAGCTATACAAACGATTTTTCCTTTAGCTATACAAACGATCTTCCCTTCAGCTATAAAAACGATCTTTCCTTTAGCTATACAAACTATCTTCCCTTCAGCTATACAAACGATCTTTCCTTTAGCTATACAAACGATCTTCCCTTCAGCTATACAAACGATAATTCCTTTAGCTATACAAACGATCTTTCCTTTAGCTATACAAACGACATTCATTTAGCCATACAAACGATCTCCCTTTTAGCTGTACAAACGATCTTCCCTTTAGCTATACAAACGATCTTCCCTTCAGCTATACAAACGATCTTTCCTTTAGCTATGTAAACGATCTTCCCTTTAGCTATACAAACGATCTTCCCTTCAGCTATACAAACTATCTGCCCTTCAGCTTTACAAACGATCTTTCCTTTAGCTATACAAACGATCTTCCCTTCAGCTATACAAACGATCTTTCCTTTAGCTATGTAAACGATCTTCCCTTTAGCTATATAAACGATCTTCCCTTCAGCTATGCAAACGATGTTACTTCATCTATACAAACGATCTCTCCTTTAGCTATACAAACGATCTTTCTTTAGCTATACAAACGATCTTCCCTTCAGCTATACAAACTATCTTCCCATTAGCTATACAAACGATCTTTCCATTAGCTATACAAACGACCTTCCCTTTAGCTATACAAACGACATTCCTTTAGCTATACAAACGATCTGCCCTTTAGCTATAAAAACGATCTTTCCTTTAGCTATACAAACGATCTTACTTCAGCTATACAAACGATCTCTCCTATAGCTACACAAACGATATACAAACGACCTTACTTCAGCTATACAAACGATCTCTCCTTTAGCTATACAAACGATATTTCCTTTAGCTATACAAACGATCTTCAATTCAGCTATACAAACGATTCTTCCTTTAGCTATACAAACGACATTCATTTAGCCATACAAACGATCTCCCTTTTAGCTGTACAAACGATCTTCCCTTTAGCTATACAAACGATCTTCCCTTCAGCTATACAAACGATCTTTCCTTTAGCTATGTAAACGATCTTCCCTTTAGCTATACAAACGATCTTCCCTTCAGTTATACAAACTATCTGCCCTTCAGCTTTACAAACGATCTTTCCTTTAGCTATACAAACGATCTTCCCTTCAGCTATACAAACGATCTTTCCTTTAGCTATGTAAACGATCTTCCCTTTAGCTATACAAACGACATTCCTTTAGCTATACAAACGATCTCCCTTTTAGCTGTACAAACGATCATTCCTTTAGCTAAACAAACGATCTCCCTTTTAGCTGTACAAACGATCATTCCTTTAGCTATACAAACGATCTCGCGTTTAGCTATACTAACGATGTTTCGTTTAGCTATACAAACGATATTTCCTTTAGCTATGCAAACGATCTTTCCATTAGCTATACAAACCAACTTCCGTTTAACTATACAAACGATCTTTCTTTAGCTATACAAACGATCTTCCCTTCAGCTATACAAACGATCTTTCTTTTAGCTATACAAACGATCTCCCTTTTAGCTATACAAACGATCTTCCCTTCAGCTATGCAAACGATGTTACTTCATCTATACAAACGATCTCTCCTTTAGCTATACAAACGATCTTTCTTTAGCTATACAAACGATCTTCCCTTCAGCTATACAAACTATCTTCCCATTAGCTATACAAACGATCTTTCCATTAGCTCTACACACGATCTTTCCTTTAGCTATACAAACGATCTTCCCTTTAGCTATACAAACGACATTCCTTTAGCTATACAAACGATCTGCCCTTTAGCTATAAAAACGATCTTTCCTTTAGCTATACAAACGATCTTACTTCAGCTATACAAACGATCTCTCCTTTAGCTATACAAACGATCTTTCCTTTAGCTATACAACCGAACTTCCCTTTAGCTATAAAAACAACATTCCTTTAGCTATACAAACGATCTCCCTATTAGCTATAAAAACGATCTTTCCTTTAGCTATACAAACGATATTACTTCAGCTATACAAACGATCTCTCCTTTAGCTATACAAACGATATTTCCTTTAGCGATACAAACGATCTGACGTCAGCTATACAAACGATCTTTCTTTAGCTATACAAACGATCTTCCCTTCAGCTATACAAACGATCTTTCCTTTAGCTATACAAACGATCTCCCTTTTAGATATACAAACGATCTTCCCTTCAGCTATGCAAACGATGTTACTTCATCTATACAAACGATCTCTCCTTTAGCTATACAAACGATCTTTCTTTAGCTATGTAAACAATCTTCCCTTTAGCTATACAAACGACATTCCTTTAACTATACAAACTATCTTCCCTTCAGCTATACAAACGATCTTCCCTTCAGCTATACAAACGATCTTTCCTTTAGCTATACAAACGATCTTCCCTTCAGCTATACAAACGATTTTTCCTTTAGCTATACAAACGATCTTCCCTTCAGCTATAAAAACGATCTTTCCTTTAGCTATACAAACTATCTTCCCTTCAGCTATACAAACGATCTTTCCTTTAGCTATACAAACGATCTTCCCTTCAGCTATACAAACGATAATTCCTTTAGCTATACAAACGATCTTTCCTTTAGCTATACAAACGACATTCATTTAGCCATACAAACGATCTCCCTTTTAGCTGTACAAACGATCTTCCCTTTAGCTATACAAACGATCTTCCCTTCAGCTATACAAACGATCTTTCCTTTAGCTATGTAAACGATCTTCCCTTTAGCTATACAAACGATCTTCCCTTCAGCTATACAAACTATCTGCCCTTCAGCTTTACAAACGATCTTTCCTTTAGCTATACAAACGATCTTCCCTTCAGCTATACAAACGATCTTTCCTTTAGCTATGTAAACGATCTTCCCTTTAGCTATATAAACGATCTTCCCTTCAGCTATGCAAACGATGTTACTTCATCTATACAAACGATCTCTCCTTTAGCTATACAAACGATCTTTCTTTAGCTATACAAACGATCTTCCCTTCAGCTATACAAACTATCTTCCCATTAGCTATACAAACGATCTTTCCATTAGCTATACAAACGACCTTCCCTTTAGCTATACAAACGACATTCCTTTAGCTATACAAACGATCTGCCCTTTAGCTATAAAAACGATCTTTCCTTTAGCTATACAAACGATCTTACTTCAGCTATACAAACGATCTCTCCTATAGCTACACAAACGATATACAAACGACCTTACTTCAGCTATACAAACGATCTCTCCTTTAGCTATACAAACGATATTTCCTTTAGCTATACAAACGATCTTCAATTCAGCTATACAAACGATTCTTCCTTTAGCTATACAAACGACATTCATTTAGCCATACAAACGATCTCCCTTTTAGCTGTACAAACGATCTTCCCTTTAGCTATACAAACGATCTTCCCTTCAGCTATACAAACGATCTTTCCTTTAGCTATGTAAACGATCTTCCCTTTAGCTATACAAACGATCTTCCCTTCAGTTATACAAACTATCTGCCCTTCAGCTTTACAAACGATCTTTCCTTTAGCTATACAAACGATCTTCCCTTCAGCTATACAAACGATCTTTCCTTTAGCTATGTAAACGATCTTCCCTTTAGCTATACAAACGACATTCCTTTAGCTATACAAACGATCTCCCTTTTAGCTGTACAAACGATCATTCCTTTAGCTAAACAAACGATCTCCCTTTTAGCTGTACAAACGATCATTCCTTTAGCTATACAAACGATCTCGCGTTTAGCTATACTAACGATGTTTCGTTTAGCTATACAAACGATATTTCCTTTAGCTATGCAAACGATCTTTCCATTAGCTATACAAACCAACTTCCGTTTAACTATACAAACGATCTTTCTTTAGCTATACAAACGATCTTCCCTTCAGCTATACAAACGATCTTTCTTTTAGCTATACAAACGATCTCCCTTTTAGCTATACAAACGATCTTCCCTTCAGCTATGCAAACGAAGTTACTTCATCTATACAAACGATCTCTCCTTTAGCTATACAAACGATCTTTCTTTAGCTATACAAACGATCTTCCCTTCAGCTATACAAACTATCTTCCCATTAGCTATACAAACGATCTTTCCATTAGCTCTACACACGATCTTTCCTTTAGCTATACAAACGATCTTCCCTTTAGCTATACAAACGACATTCCTTTAGCTATACAAACGATCTGCCCTTTAGCTATAAAAACGATCTTTCCTTTAGCTATACAAACGATCTTACTTCAGCTATACAAACGATCTCTCCTTTAGCTATACAAACGATATACAAACGACCTTACTTCAGCTATACAAACGATCTCTCCTTTAGCTATACAAACGATATTTCCTTTAGCTATACAAACGATCTTCAATTCAGCTATACAAACGGTCTTTCCTTTAGCTATATAAACGATCTTCCCTTCAGCTATACAAACGATCTCTCCTTTAGCTATACAAACGATCATTCCTTTAGCTATACAAACGATCTTTCCTGTAGCTATACAAACGACATGCATTTAGCTATACAAACGATCTCCCGTTTAGCTGAACAAACGATCTACCCTTTAGCTATACAAACGATCTTCCCTTCAGCTATGCAAACGATGTTACTTCATCTATACAAACGATCTCTCCTTTAGCTATACAAACGATCTTCCTTTCAGCTATACAAACGATCTTTCCTTTAGCTGAACGAACGATGTTTCCTTTAGCTATACAAGCGATCTTTCCTTTAGCTGTACAAACGATCTTCCTGCAGCTATACAAACGACATTCCTTTAGCTATACAAACGATCTTCCCTCCAGCTATACAAACGATCTCTACTTTAGCTATACAAACGATATTTCCTTTAGCTATACAAACGATCTTTCCTTTAGCTATACAAACGTCATTCATTTAGCTATACAAACGATCTCCCTTTTAGCTGTACAAACGATCTCCCCTTTAGCTGTACAAACGATCTTCCCTTCAGCTATACAAACGATCTTCCCTTCAGCTATACAAACGATCGTTCCTTTAGCTATACAAACGATGTTTCCTTTAGCTATACAAACGATCTTTCCTTTAGCTATACAAACGATCTTCCCTTCAGCTATACAAACTATCTTCCCTTCAGCTATACAAACGATCATTCCTTTAGCTATACAAACGATGTTTCCTTTAGCTATACAAACGATCTATCTTTAGCTATACAAACGACCTTACTTCAGCTATACAAACGATCTCGCGTTTAGCTATACAAACGATCTTTCCTTTAGCTATGCAAACGATCTTTCCTTTAGCTATACAAACGAACTTCCCTTCCGCTATACAAACGATCTATCCTTTAGCTATACAAACGAACTTCCCTTTAGCTATACAAACGATCTTTCCTTTAGTTATATAAACGAACTTCCCTTTAGCTATACAAACGATCTTTCCTTTAGCTATACAAACTATCTTTCCTTTAGCTATACAAACGATCCTTCCTTTAGCTATACAAACGATCTTCCCTTCAGCTATACAAAATATCCTCCCTTCAGCTATACAAACGATCATTCCTTTTGCTATACAAACGATGTTTCCTTTAGCTATGCAAACGATCTTTCCTTTAGCTATACAAACGACATGCATTTAGCTATACAAACGATCTCCCTTTTAGCTATACAAACGATCTTCCCTTCAGCTATGCAAACGATGTTACTTCATCTATACAAACGATCTCTCCTTTAGCTATACAAACGATCTTTCTTTAGCTATACAAACGATCTTCCCTTCAGCTATACAAACTATCTTCCCTTCAGCTATACAAACGATCTTTCATTTAGCTATACAAACGATCTTCCCTTTAGCTATAAAAACGATCTTCCCTTCAGCTATACAGACGATCTTACTTCAGCTATAGAAACGATCTCTCCTTTAGCTATACAAACGATCATTCCTTCAGCTATACAAACGATCTTTCCTTTAGCTATACAAACGACATGCATTAACTATACAAACGATCTCCCGTTTAGCTGTACAAACGATCTTCCCTTTAGCTATACAAACGATCTTCTCTTCAGCTATGCAAACGATGTTACTTCATCTATACAAAAGATCATTCATTTAGCTATACAAACGATCTTCCCTTCAGCTATACAAACTATCTTCCTTTCAGCTATACAAACGATCTTTCCATTAGCTCTACACACGATCTTTCCTTTAGCTATACAAACGATCTTCCCTTTAGCTATAAAAACGATCTTTCCTTTAGCTATACAAACGATCTTACTTCAGCTATACAAGCGATCTCTCCTTTAGCTATACAAACGGTATTTCCTTTAGCTATACAAACGATCTTCAATTCAGCTATACAAACGATCTTTCCTTTAGCTATATAAACGATCTTTCCTTTAGCTATACAAACGATCTTACGTCAGCTATACAAACGATCTTTCCTTTAGCTATACAAACGATCTTCAGCTATACAAACAATCTCTCCTTTAGCTATACAAACGATCTGACCTTCAGCTATACAAACCATCTTTCCATTAGCTCTACACCCGATCTCCAGTTTAGCTATAAAAACGATCTCTACTTTAGCTATACAAACGATCTTCCTTTCAGCTATACAAACGATCTTTCCTTTAGCTGAACGAACGATGTTTCCTTTAGCTATACAAACGATCTTTCCTTTAGCTGTACAAACGATCTTCCTGCAGCTATACAAACGACATTCCTTTAGCTATACAAACGATCTTCCCTTCAGCTATACAAACGATCTCTATTTTAGCTATACAAACGATAATTTCTTTAGCTATACAAACGATCTTTACTTTAGCTATACAAACGACATTCATTTAGCTATACAAACGATCTCCCTTTTAGCTGTACACACGATCTTCCCTTTAGCTATACAAACGATCTTCCCTTCAGCTATACAAACGATCTTTCCTTTAGCTATGTAAACGATCTTCCCTTTAGCTATACAAACGACATTCCTTTAGCTATACAAACTATCTTCCCTTCAGCTATACAAACGATCTTCCCTTCAGCTATACAAACGATCATTCCTTTAGCTATACAAACGATCTTCCCTTCAGCTATACAAACGATCTTTCCTTTAGCTAAACAAACGATCTTCCCTTCAGCTATACAAACGATCTTTCCTTTAGCTATACAAACGAGCTTCCCTTCAGCTATACAAACGATAATTCCTTTAGCTATACAAACGATCTTTCCTTTCGCTATAAAAACGACATTCATTTAGCTATACAAACGATCTCCCTTTTAGCTGTACAAACGATCTTCCCTTTAGCTATACAAACGATCTTCCCTTCAGCTATACAAACGATCTTTCCTTTAGCTATGTAAACGATCTTCCCTTTAGCTATACAAACGATCTTCCCTTCAGCTATACAAACTATCTTCCCTTCAGCTATACAAACGATCTTTCCTTTAGCTATACAAACGATCTTCCCTTCAGCTATACAAACGATCTTTCCTTTAGCTATGTAAACGATCTTCCCTTTAGCTATACAAACGACATTCCTTTAGCTATACAAACGATCTCCCTTTTAGCTGTACAAACGATCATTCCTTTAGCTAAACAAACGATCTCCCTTTTAGCTGTTCAAACGATCATTCCTTTAGCTATACAAACGATCTCGCGTTTAGCTATACTAACTATGTTTCGTTTAGCTATACAAACGATATTTCCTTTAGCTATGCAAACGATCTTTCCTTTAGCTATACAAACCAACTTCCGTTTAGCTATACAAACGATCTTTCTTTAGCTATACAAACGATCTTCCCTTCAGCTATACGAACTATCTTCCCTTTAGCTATACAAACGATCTTTCCATTAGCTCTACACACGATCTTTCCTTCAGCTATACAAACGATCTTCCATTTAGCTATACAAACGACATTCCATTAGCTATACAAACGATCTTTCCATTAGCTATAAAAACGATCTTTCCTTTAGCTATACAAACGATCTTACTTCAGCTATACAAACGATCTCGCCTTTAACTATACAAACGATATACAATCGACCTTACTTCAGCTATACAAACGATCTCTCCTTTAGTAATACAAACGATCTTCAATTCAGCTATACAAACGATCTTTCCTTTAGCTATATAAACGATCTTCCCTTCAGCTATACAAACGATCTCTCCTTTAGCTATACAAACGAACATTCATTTAGCTATACAAACGATCTTTCCTTTAGCTATACAAACGACATGCATTTAGCTATACAAACGATCTCCCGTTTAGCTGTACAAACGATCTTCCCTTTAGCTATACAAACGATCTTCCCTTCAGCTATACAAACTATCTTCCTTTCAGCTATACAAACGATCTTTCCATTAGCTCTACACACGATCTTTCCTTTAGCTATACAAACGATCTTCCCTTTAGCTATAAAAACGATCTTTCCTTTAGCTATACAAACGATCTTACTTCAGCTATACAAGCGATCTCTCCTTTAGCTATACAAACGGTATTTCCTTTAGCTATACAAACGATCTTCAATTCAGCTATACAAACGATCTTTCCTTTAGCTATATAAACGATCTTTCCTTTAGCTATACAAACGATCTTACGTCAGCTATACAAACGATCTTTCCTTTAGCTATACAAACGATCTTCAGCTATACAAACAATCTCTCCTTTAGCTATACAAACGATCTGACCTTCAGCTATACAAACCATCTTTCCATTAGCTCTACACCCGATCTCCAGTTTAGCTATAAAAACGATCTCTACTTTAGCTATACAAACGATCTTCCTTTCAGCTATACAAACGATCTTTCCTTTAGCTGAACGAACGATGTTTCCTTTAGCTATACAAACGATCTTTCCTTTAGCTGTACAAACGATCTTCCTGCAGCTATACAAACGACATTCCTTTAGCTATACAAACGATCTTCCCTTCAGCTATACAAACGATCTCTATTTTAGCTATACAAACGATAATTTCTTTAGCTATACAAACGATCTTTACTTTAGCTATACAAACGACATTCATTTAGCTATACAAACGATCTCCCTTTTAGCTGTACACACGATCTTCCCTTTAGCTATACAAACGATCTTCCCTTCAGCTATACAAACGATCTTTCCTTTAGCTATGTAAACGATCTTCCCTTTAGCTATACAAACGACATTCCTTTAGCTATACAAACTATCTTCCCTTCAGCTATACAAACGATCTTCCCTTCAGCTATACAAACGATCTTTCCTTTAGCTATACAAACGATCTTCCCTTCAGCTATACAAACGATCTTTCCTTTAGCTAAACAAACGATCTTCCCTTCAGCTATACAAACGATCTTTCCTTTAGCTATACAAACGAGCTTCCCTTCAGCTATACAAACGATAATTCCTTTAGCTATACAAACGATCTTTCCTTTCGCTATAAAAACGACATTCATTTAGCTATACAAACGATCTCCCTTTTAGCTGTACAAACGATCTTCCCTTTAGCTATACAAACGATCTTCCCTTCAGCTATACAAACGATCTTTCCTTTAGCTATGTAAACGATCTTCCCTTTAGCTATACAAACGATCTTCCCTTCAGCTATACAAACTATCTTCCCTTCAGCTATACAAACGATCTTTCCTTTAGCTATACAAACGATCTTCCCTTCAGCTATACAAACGATCTTTCCTTTAGCTATGTAAACGATCTTCCCTTTAGCTATACAAACGACATTCCTTTAGCTATACAAACGATCTCCCTTTTAGCTGTACAAACGATCATTCCTTTAGCTAAACAAACGATCTCCCTTTTAGCTGTTCAAACGATCATTCCTTTAGCTATACAAACGATCTCGCGTTTAGCTATACTAACTATGTTTCGTTTAGCTATACAAACGATATTTCCTTTAGCTATGCAAACGATCTTTCCTTTAGCTATACAAACCAACTTCCGTTTAGCTATACAAACGATCTTTCTTTAGCTATACAAACGATCTTCCCTTCAGCTATACGAACTATCTTCCCTTTAGCTATACAAACGATCTTTCCATTAGCTCTACACACGATCTTTCCTTCAGCTATACAAACGATCTTCCATTTAGCTATACAAACGACATTCCATTAGCTATACAAACGATCTTTCCATTAGCTATAAAAACGATCTTTCCTTTAGCTATACAAACGATCTTACTTCAGCTATACAAACGATCTCGCCTTTAACTAATCAAACGATATACAATCGACCTTACTTCAGCTATACAAACGATCTCTCCTTTAGTAATACAAACGATCTTCAATTCAGCTATACAAACGATCTTTCCTTTAGCTATATAAACGATCTTCCCTTCAGCTATACAAACGATCTCTCCTTTAGCTATACAAACGAACATTCATTTAGCTATACAAACGATCTTTCCTTTAGCTATACAAACGACATGCATTTAGCTATACAAACGATCTCCCGTTTAGCTGTACAAACGATCTTCCCTTTAGCTATACAAACGATCTTCCCTTCAGCTATGCAAACGATGTTACTTCATCTATACAAACGATCTCTCCTTTAGCTATACAAACGATCTTCCTTTCAGCTATACAAGCGATCTTTCCTTTAGCTGTACAAACGATCTTCCTGCAGCTATACAAACGACATTCCTTTAGCTATACAAACGATCTTCCCTTCAGCTATACAAACGATCTCTACTTTAGCTATACAAACGATGATTCCTTTAGCTATACAAACGATCTTTCCTTTAGCTATACTAACGACCTCCCCTTTAGCTGTACAAACGATCTCTCCTTTAGCTATACAAACGATCATTCCTTTAGCTATACAAACGATCTTTCCTTTAGCTATACAAGCGATCTTTCCTTTAGCTGTACAAACGATCTTCCTGCAGCTATACAAACGACATTCCTTTAGCTATACAAACGATCTGTACTTTAGCTATACAAACGATGATTCATTTAGATATACAAACTATCTTCCCTTCAGCTATACAAACGATCAGTCCTTTAGCTATACAAACGAAGTTTCCTTTAGCTATACAAACGATCTTTCCTTTAGCTATACAAACGACCTTACTTCAGCTATGCAAACGATCTCGCGTTTAGCTATACAAACGATCTTTCCTTTAGCTATGCAAACGATCTTTCCTTTAGCTATACAAACGAACTTCCCTTTAGCTATACAAACGGTCTTCCCTTCAGCTATACAAACTATCTTTCCTTTCGCTATACAAACGACATGCATTTAGCTATACAAACGATCTCCCTTTTAGCTATACAAACGATCTTCCCTTCAGCTATGCAAACGATGTTACTTCATCTATACAAACGATCTCTCCTTTAGCTATACTAACGATCTCCCTTTTAGCTATACAAACGATCTTCCCTTCAGCTATGTAAACGATGTTACTTCATCTATACAAACGATCTCTCCTTTAGCTATACAAACGATCTTTCTTTAGCTATACAAACGATCTTCCCTTCAGCTATACGAACTATCTTCCCTTTAGCTATATAAACGATCTTTCCATTAGCTCTACACACGATCTTTTCTTTAGCTATACAAACGATCTTTTCTTTAGCTATCCAAACGATCTTCCCTTCAGCTATACAAACGATCTTTCCTTTAGCTATACAAACGACATGCATTTAGCTATACAAACGATCTCCCTTTTAGTTATACAAATGATCTTCCCCTCAGCTATGCAAACGATGTTACTTCATCTATACAAACGATCTCTCCTTTAGCTATACAAACGATATTTCCTTTAGCTATACAAACGATCTTCAATTCAGCTATACAAACGATCTTTCCTTTAGCTATATGAACGAACTTCCCTTCAGCTATACAGACGATCACTCCTTTAGCTATACAAACGATCATTCCTTTAGCTATACAAACGATCTTTCCTTTAGCTATACAAACGACATGCATTTAGCTATACAAACGATCTCCCGTTTAGCTGTACAAACGATCTTCCCTTTAGCTATACAAACGATCTTCCCTTCAGCTATGCAAACGATGTTACTTCATCTATACAAACGATCTCTCCTTTAGCTATACAAACGATCTTTCTTTAGCTATACAAACGATCTTCCCTTCAGCTATACAAACGATCTTTCCATTAGCTCTACACACGATCATACCTTTAGCTATAAAAACGATCTTTCCTTTAGCTATACAAACGATCTCCCCTTCAGCTATACAAACGATCTGTCCTTTAGCTATACAAACGATATTTCCTTTAACTATACAAACGATCTTTCCTTTAGCTATATAAAAGATCTTTCCTTTAGCTATACAAACGATCTTACGTCAGCTACACAAACGATCTTTCCTTTAGCTATACAAACGATCTTCAGCTATACAAACAATCTCTCCTTTAGCTATATAAACGATCTTCCCTTTAGCTATACAATCGACATTCCTTTAGCTATACAAACGATCTCCCTTTTAGCTCTACAAACGATCTTCACTTTAGCTATACAAACGATCTTCCCTTCAGCTATGCAAACGATGTTACTTCATCTATACAAACGATCTCTCATTTAGCTATACAAACGAACTTTCCTTTAGCTATAGAAACGTTCTTCCATTCATCTATACAAACAATCTTCCCTTCAGCTATACAAACAATCTTCCCTTCAGTTATACAAAGGATCATTCCTCTAGCTATACAAACGATCTTTCCTTTAGCTATACAAACGATCTACCCTTCAGCTATAAAAACGATCTCTCCTTTAGCTATACAAACGATATTTCCTTTAGCTATACAAACGATCTTCAATTCAGCTATACAAACGATCTTTCCTTTAGCTATATAAACGATCTTTCCTTTAGCTATACAAACGATCTTACGTCAGCTATACAAAGGATATTTCCTTTAGCTATACAAACGATCTTCAGCTATACAAACAATCTGTCCTTTAGCTATACAAGCGATCTTTTCTTTCGCTATAGAAACGATCTTTTCTTTCGCTATACAAACGATCTTACCTTTAGCTATACAAACGATCTTCCCTTTAGCTGTACAAACGATCTTTCCTTTAGCTATACAAACTATCTTTCCTTTAGCTATACAAACGATCTCCCCTTTAGCTGTACAAACGATCTTCCCTTCAGCTATACAAACGATCTTCCCTTCAGCTACACAAACGATCATTCCTTTAGCTATACAAACGATGTTTCCTTTAGCAATACAAACGATCTTTCCTTTAGCTATACAAACGATCTTTCTTTTCGCTATACAAACGATCCTTCCTTTAGCTATACAAACGATCTTCCCTTCAGCTATACAAACTATCTTCCCTTCAGCTATACAAACGATCATTCCTTTAGCTATACAAAAGATGTTTCCTTTAGCTATACAAACGATCTTTCCTTTAGCTATACAAACGACCTTACTTCAGCTATACAAACGATCTGGCGTTTAGCTATACAAACGATCTTTCCTTTAGCTATGCAAGCGATCTTTCCTTTAGCTATACAAACGAACTTCCCTTCAGCTATACAAACGAACTTTCCTTTAGCTATATAAACGAACTTCCCTTTAGCTATACAAACGATCTTTCCTTTAGCTATACAAACGATCTCCCCTTTAGCTGTACAAAATATCTTCCCTTCAGCTATACAAACGAACTTTTCTTTAGCTATACAAACGATCTTCCCTTCCGCTATACAAACGATCTTTCCTTTAGCTATACAAACGACATGCATTTAGCTATACAAACGATCTCCCTTTTAGCTATACAAACGATCTGTCCTTTAGCTATGCAAACGATCTTTCTATAGCTATACAAACGATCTTCCCTTCAGCTATACGAACTATCTTCCCTTTAGCTATGCAAACGATCTTTCCATTAGCTCTACACACGATCTTTCCTGTAGCTATTCAAACGATCTTCCCTTTAGCTATACAAACGACATTCCTTTAGCTATACAAACGATCTCTCATTTAGCTATACAAACGATCATTCCTTTAGCTATACAAACGATCTTTCCTTTAGCTATACAAACGACATGCATTTAGCTATACAAACGATCTCCCGTTTAGCTGTACAAACGATCTTCCCTTCAGCTATGCAAACGATGTTACTTCATCTATACAAACGATCTTTCCATTAGCTCTACACACGATCTTTCCTTTAGCTATACTAACGATCTTACTTCAGCTATACAAACAATCTCTCCTTTAACTATACAAACGATATTTCCTTTAGCTATACAAACGACATGCATTTAGCTATACAAACTATCTTCAGCTATACAAACAATCTCTCCTTTAGCTATACAAACGATCTTACCTTCAGCTATACAAACCATCTTTGCATTAGCTCTACACCCGATCTCCCGCTTAGCTATAAAAACGATCTCTACTTTAGCTATACAAACGATCTTCCTTTCAGCTTTACAAACGATCTTTCCTTTAGCTGAACGAACGATGTTTCCTTTAGCTATACAAACGATCATTCCTTCAGCTGTACAAACGACATTCCTTTAGCTGTACTAACGATAATTCCTTTAGCTATACAAACGATCTTCCCTTCAGCTATACAAACGATCTTTCCTTTAGCTATACAAACGATCTTCCCTTCAGCTATACAAACGATCTTTCCTTTAGCTATATAAACGATCTTCCCTTTACCTATACAAACGACATTCCTTTAGCTATACAAACGATCTACCTTTTAGCTGTACAAACGATCATTCCTTTAGCTATACTAACGATGTTTCATTTAGCTATACAAACGATCTTTCCTTTAGCTATACAAACGATCTTTCTTTTAGCTATACAAACGATCCTTCCTTTAGCTATACATACGATCTTCTCTTCAGCTATACAAACTATCTTCCCTTTAGCTATACACACGATCATTCCTTTAGCTATACAAACGATGTTTCCTTTAGCTATACAAACGATCTTTCCTTTAGCTATACAAACGAACTTCCGTTTAGCTATACAAACGATCTTTTCTTTAGCTATACAAACGATCTTCCCTTCAGCTATACAAACGATATTTCCTTTAGCTATACAAACGACATGCATTTAGCTATACAAACGATCTCCCATTTAGCTATACAAACGATCTTTCCTTTATCTATACAAACGATCTTACTTCAGCTATACAAACGATCTCTCCTTTAGCTATACAAACGATATACAAACGACCTTACTTCAGCTATACAAACGATCTCTCCTTTAGCTATACAAACGATATTTCCTTTAGCTATACAAATGATCTTCAATTCAGCTATACAAACGATCTTTCCTTTAGCTATATAAACGATCTTCCCTTCAGCTATACAAACGATCTCTCCTTTAGCTATACAAACGATCATTCCTTTAGCTATACAAACGATCTTTCCTTTAGCTATACAAACGACATGCATTTAGCTATACAAAGGATCTCCCGTTTAGCTGTACAAACGATCTTCCCTTTAGCTTTACAAACGATTTTCCCTTCAGCTATGCAAACGATGTTACTTCATCTATACAAACGATCTTTCCATTAGCTCTACACACGATCTTTCCTTTAGCTATACTAACGATCTTACTTCAGCTATACAAACAATCTCTCCTTTAACTATACAAACGATATTTCCTTTAGCTATACAAACGACATGCATTTAGCTATACAAACTATCTTCAGCTATACAAACAATCTTTCCCTTCAGCTATGCAAACGATGTTACTTCATCTATACAAACGATCTCACCTTTAGCTATACAAACGATCTTTGTATAGCTATACAAACGATCTACCCTTTAGCTATACAAACGATCTTTCCATTAGCTCTACACACGATCTTTCCTTTAGCTATACAAACGATCTCCCCTTTAGCTATAAAAACGGTCTATCCTTTAGCTATACAAACGATCTAGCCTTCAGCTATAAAAACGATCTCTCCTTTAGCTATACAAACGATATTTCCTTTAGCTATACAAACGATCTTCAGCTATACAAACAATCTCTCCTTTAGCTATACAAACGATCTTACCTTCAGCTATACAAACCATCTTTCCATTAGCTCTACACCCGATCTCCCCTTTAGCTATAAAAACGATCTCTACTTTAGCTATACAAACGATCGTCCTTTCAGCTATACAAACGATCTTTCCTTTAGCTGAAAGAACGATATTTCCTTTAGCTATACAAACGATCTTTCCTTTAGCTGTACAAACGATCTTCCTGCAGCTATACAAACGACATTCCTTTAGCTATACAAACAATCTTCCCTTCAGCTATACAAACCATCTCTACTTTAGCTATACAAACGATCTTTCCTTTCGCTATAAAAACGATATGCATTTAGCTATACAAACGATCTCCCTTTTAGCTGTACAAACGATCTTCCCTTTAGCTATACAAACGATCTTCCCTTCAGCTATACAAACTATCTTCCCTTCAGCTATACAAACGATCAATCCTTTAGCTATATAAACGATCTTCCCTTCAGCTATACAAACTATCTTCCCTTCAGCTATACAAACGATCATTCCTTTAGCTATACAAACGATGTTTCCTTTAGCTATACAAACGATCTTTCCTTTAGCTATAGAAACGATCTTCCTTTAGCTATAGAAACGATCTTCCCTTCAGCTATACAAACTATCTTCCCTTCAGCTATACAAACGATCATTCCTTGAGCTATACAAACGATGTTTCCTTTAGCTATACAAACGATCTTTACTTTAGCTATGGAAACGATCTTTCCTTTAGCTATACAAACGAACTTCCGTTTAGCTATACAAACGATCTTTTCTTTAGCTATACAAACGATCTTCCCTTCAGCTATATAAACGATCTTCTTTTTAGCAATACAAACGACATTCCTTTAGCTATACAAACGATCTCCCTTTTAGCTTTACAAACGATCATTCCTTTAGCTATACAAACAATGTTTCCTTTAGCTATACAAACGATCTTTCATTTAGCTATACAAAAGATCTTTCCTTCAGCTATGCAAACGATGTTCCTTCATCTATACAAACGATCTCTCCTTTAGCTATACAAACGATCTTTCTTTAGCCATACAAACGATCTTCCCTTCAGCTATACAAACTATCTTCCCTTCAGCTATACAAACGATCTTTCCATTAACTCTACACACGAGCTTCCCTTCAGCTATACAAACGATAATTCCTTTAGCTATGCAAACGATCTTTCCTTTAGGTATACAAACGATCTTTCCATTAGCTATACACACGATCTTTCCTTTAGCTATACAAACGATCTTCCCTTTAGCTATACAAACAACATTCCTTTAGCTATACAAACGATCTCCCCTTTAGCTATAAAAACGATCTTTCCTTTAGTTATACAAACGATATTACTTCAGCAATACAAACGATCTCTCCTTTAGCTATACAAACGATATTTCCTTTAGCTATACAAACGATCTTCAATTCAGCTATACAAACGATCTCCCCTTTACCTATTCAAACGATATTTCCTTTGGCTATAGAAACTATCTTCCCTTTATCTATACAAACGATCTTTACTTTTGCTATACAAACGATCTTTCCTTTGGCTATACAAGCGATCTTTCCTTTGGCTATACAAACGATCTTTCATTTTGCTATACAAACGATCTTTTCTTTGGCTATAGAAACGATCTTCCCTTCAGCTATTCAAACGATCATTCCTTTAGCTATACTAACGATGTTTCCTTTAGCTATACACACGATCTTTCCTTTAGCTATGCAAACGATATTTCCTTTAGCTATATAAACGAACTTCCCTTTAGCTATACAAACGATCTTTCCTTTAGCTATACAAACGATCTTTCCTTTAGCTATACAGACGATCTTTTCTGTAGCTATACAAACGATCTTTCCTTTGGATTTACAAACGATCTTTCCTTTGGATTTACAAACGATCTTCCCTTCAGCTATACAAACGATCATTCCTTTAGCTATACAAACGATGTTTCCTTTAGGTATACAAACGATCTTTCCTTTAGCTATACAAACTATCTTTCCTTTAGCTATACAAACGATCTTTCTTTAGCTATACAAACGATCTTCCCTTCACCTATACGAACTATCTTCCCTTTAGCTATACAAACGATCTTTCCACTAGCTCTACACACGATCTTTCCTTTAGCTATACACACGATCTTCCCTTTAGCTATACAAACGATCTGCCCTTTAGCTATAAAAACGATCTTTCCTTCAGCTATGCAAACGATGTTACTTCAGCTATACAAACGATCTCTCCTTTAGCTATACAAACGATCTTTCTTTAGCTATACAAACGATCTTCCCTTCAGCTATACGAACTATCTTCCCTTTAGATATACAAACGATCTTTCCATTAGCTCTACACCCGATCTTTCCTTTAGCTATACAAACGATCTTCCCTTTAGCTACACAAACGACATTCCTTTAGCTATACAAACGATCTGCCCTTTAGCTATAGAAACGATCTTACTTCAGCTATACAAACGATCTCTCCTTTAGCTATACAAACGATATACAAACGACCTTACTTCAGCTATACAAACGATCTCTCCTTTAGCTATACAAACGATCTTTCCTTTAGATATACAAACGATCTTCCCTTCAGCTATACAAACGATCTTTCCATTAGCTATATAAACGATCTTCCCTTCAGCTATACAAACGATCTTTCCTTTAGCTATACAAACGATATTACTTCAGCTATACAAACGATCTCTCCTTTAGCTATACAAACGATATTTCCTTTAGCTATAAAAACGATCTTCAATTCAGCTATACAAACGATCTTTCCTTTAGCTATACAAACGATCTTTCCTTTAGCTATACAAACGATCTCCCTTTTAGATATACAAACGATCTTCCCTTCAGCTATGCAAACGATGTTACTTCATCTATACAAACGATCTCTCCTTTAGCTATACAAACGATCTTTCTTTAGCTATACAAACGATCTTCCCTTCAGCTATACGAACTATTTTCCCTTTAGCTATACAAACGATCTTTCCATTAGCTCTACACACGATCTTTCCTTTAGCTATACAAACGATCTTCCCTTTAGCTATACAAACGACATTCCTTTAGCTATACAAACGATCTGCTCTTTAGCTATAAAAACGATCTTTCCTTTAGCTATACAAACGATCTTACTTCAGCTATACAAACGATCTCTCCTTTAGCTATACAAACGATATACAAACGACCTTACTTCAGCTATACAAACGATCTCTCCTTTAGCTATACAAACGATATTTCCTTTAGCTATACAAACGATCTTCAATTCAGCTATACAAACGATCTTTCCTTTAGCTATATAAACGATCTTCCCTTCAGCTATACAAACGATCTCTCCTTTAGCTATACAAACGATCATTCCTTTAGCTATACAAACGATCTTTCCTGTAGCTATACAAACGACATGCATTTAGCTATACAAACGATCGCCCGTTTAGCTGTACAAACGATCTTCCCTTTAGCTATACAAACGATCTTCCCTTCAGGTATGCAAACGATGTTACTTCATCTATACAAACGATCTCTCCTTTAGCTATACAAACGATCTTCCTTTCAGCTATACAAACGATGTTTCCTTTAGCTGAACGAACGATGTTTCCTTTAGCTATACAAGCGATCTTTCCTTTAGCTGTACAAACGATCTTCCTGCAGCTATACAAACGACATTCCTTTAGCTATACAAACGATCTTCCCTTCAGCTATACAAACGATCTCTACTTTAGCTATACAAACGATAATTCCTTTAGCTATACAAACGATCTTTCCTTTAGCTATACAAACGACATTCATTTAGCTATACAAACGATCTCCCATTTAGCTGTACAAACGATCTCCCCTTTAGCTGTACAAACGATCTTCCCTTCAGCTATACAAACGATCTTCCCTTCAGCTATACAAACGATCATGCCTTTAGCTATACAAACGATGTTTCCTTTAGCTATACAAACGATCTTTCCTTTAGCTATGCAAACGATATTTCCTTTAGCTATATAAACGAACTTCCCTTTAGCTATACAAACGATCTTTCCTTTAGCTATACAAACGATCTTTTCTGTAGCTATACAAACGATCTTTCCTTTGGATTTACAAACGATCTTTCCTTTGGATTTACAAACGATCTTCCCTTCAGCTATACAAACGATCATTCCTTTAGCTATACAAACGATGTTTCCTTTAGCTATACAAACGATCTTTCCTTTAGCTATGCAAACGATCTTTCCTTTAGGTATACAAACGATCTTTCCTTTAGCTATACAAACTATCTTTCCTTTAGCTATACAAACGATCTTTCTTTAGCTATACAAACGATCTCCCCTTCACCTATACGAACTATCTTCCCTTTAGCTATACAAACGATCTTTCCACTAGCTCTACACACGATCTTTCCTTTAGCTATACAAACGATCTTTCTTTAGCTATACAAACGATTTTCCCTTCAGCTATACGAACTATCTTCCCTTTAGATATACAAACGATCTTTCCATTAGCTCTACACCCGATCCTTCCTTTAGCTATACAAACGATCTTCCCTTTAGCTATACAAACGACATTCCTTTAGCTATACAAACGATCTGCCCTTTAGCTATAAAAACGATCTTTCCTTTAGCTATAGAAACGATCTTACTTCAGCTATACAAACGATCTCTCCTTTAGCTATACAAACGATATACAAACGACCTTACTTCAGCTATACAAACGATCTCTCCTTTAGCTATACAAACGATATTTCCTTTAGCTATACAAACGATCTTCAATTCAGCTATACAAACGATCTTTCCATTAGCTATATAAACGATCTTCCCTTCAGCTATACAAACGACCTCTCCTTTAGCTATACAAACGATCATTCCTTTAGCTATACAAACGATCTTTCCTTTAGCTATACAAACGAAATGCATTTAGCTATACAAACGATCTCCCTTTTAGCTGTACAAACGATCTTCCCTTTAGCTATACAAACGATCTTCCCTTCAGCTATGCAAACGATGTTACTTCATCTATGCAAACGATCTCTCCTTTAGCTATACAAACGATCTTTCCTTTAGCTATACAACCGATCTTCCCTTTAGCTATAAAAACAACATTCCTTTAGCTATACAAACGATCTCCCTATTAGCTATAAAAACGATCTTTCCTTTAGCTATACAAACGATATTACTTCAGCTATACAAACGATCTCTCCTTTAGCTATACAAACGATATTTCCTTTAGCTATACAAACGATCTTCAATTCCGCTATACAAACGATCTTTCCTTTAGCTATATAAACGATCTTTCCTTTAGCTATACAAACGATCTTACGTCAGCTATACAAACGATCTTTCTTTAGCTATACAAACGATCTTCCCTTCAGCTATACAAACGATCTTTCCTTTAGCTATACAAACGACCTCCCTTTTAGATATACAAACGATCTTCCCTTCAGCTATGCAAACGATGTTACTTCATCTATACAAACGATCTCTCCTTTAGCTATACAAACGATCTTTCTTTAGCTATACAAACGATCTTCCCTTCAGCTATACGAACTATTTTCCCTTTAGCTATACAAACGATCTTTCCATTAGCTCTACACACGATCTTTCCTTTAGCTATACAAACGATCTTCCCTTTAGCTATACAAACGACATTCCTTTAGCTATACAAACGATCTGCCCTTTAGCTATAAAAACGATCTTTCCTTTAGCTATACAAACGATCTTTCTTCAGCTATACAAACGATCTCTCCTTTAGCTATACAAACGATATACAAACGACCTTACTTCAGCTATACAAACGATCTCTCCTTTAGCTATACAAACGATATTTCCTTTAGCTATACAAACGATCTTCAATTCAGCTATACAAACGATCTTTCCTTTAGCTATATAAACGATCTTCCCTTCAGCTATACAAACGATCTCTCCTTTAGCTATACAAACGATCATTCCTTTAGCTATACAAACGATCTTTCCTGTAGCTATACAAACGACATGCATTTAGCTATACAAACGATCGCCCGTTTAGCTGTACAAACGATCTTCCCTTTAGCTATACAAACGATCTTCCCTTCAGGTATGCAAACGATGTTACTTCATCTATACAAACGATATTTCCTTTAGCTATACAAACGATCTTCAATTCAGCTATACAAACGATCTTTCCTTTAGCTATATAAACGATCTTTCCTTTAGCTATACAAACGATCTTACGTCAGCTATACAAACGATCTTTCTTTAGCTATACAAACGATCTTCCCTTCAGCTATACAAACGATCTTTCCTTTAGCTATACAAACGATCTCCCTTTTAGATATACAAACGATCTTCCCTTCAGCTATGCAAACGATGTTACTTCATCTATACAAACGATCTCTCCTTTAGCTATACAAACGATCTTTCTTTAGCTATACAAACGATCTTCCCTTTAGCTATACGAACTATTTTCCCTTTAGCTATACAAACGATCTTTCCATTAGCTCTACACACGATCTTTCCTTTAGCTATACAAACGATCTTCCCTTTAGCTATACAAACGACATTCCTTTAGCTATACAAACGATCTGCCCTTTAGCTATAAAAACGATCTTTCCTTTAGCTATACAAACGATCTTACTTCAGCTATACAAACGATCTCTCCTTTAGCTATACAAACGATATACAAACGACCTTACTTCAGCTATACAAACGATCTCTCCTTTAGCTATACAAACGATATTTCCTTTAGCTATACAAACGATCTTCAATTCAGCTATACAAACGATCTTTCCTTTAGCTATATAAACGATCTTCCCTTCAGCTATACAAACGATCTCTCCTTTAGCTATACAAACGATCATTCCTTTAGCTATACAAACGATCTTTCCTGTAGCTATACAAACGACATGCATTTAGCTATACAAACGATCGCCCGTTTAGCTGTACAAACGATCTTCCCTTTAGCTATACAAACGATCTTCCCTTCAGGTATGCAAACGATGTTACTTCATCTATACAAACGATCTCTACTTTAGCTATACAAACGATAATTCCTTTAGCTATACAAACGATCTTTCCTTTAGCTATACAAACGACATTCATTTAGCTATACAAACGATCTCCCATTTAGCTGTACAAACGATCTCCCCTTTAGCTGTACAAACGATCTTACCTTCAGCTCTACACCCGATCTCCCCTTTAGCTATAAAAACGATCTCTACTTTAGCTATACAAACGATCGTCCTTTCAGCTATACAAACGATCTTTCCTTTAGCTGAAAGAACGATATTTCCTTTAGCTATACAAACGATCTTTCCTTTAGCTGTACAAACGATCTTCCTGCAGCTATACAAACGACATTCCTTTAGCTATACAAACAATCTTCCCTTCAGCTATACAAACCATCTCTACTTTAGCTATACAAACGATCTTTCCTTTCGCTATAAAAACGATATGCATTTAGCTATACAAACGATCTCCCTTTTAGCTGTACAAACGATCTTCCCTTTAGCTATACAAACGATCTTCCCTTCAGCTATACAAACTATCTTCCCTTCAGCTATACAAACGATCAATCCTTTAGCTATATAAACGATCTTCCCTTCAGCTATACAAACTATCTTCCCTTCAGCTATACAAACGATCATTCCTTTAGCTATACAAACGATGTTTCCTTTAGCTATACAAACGATCTTTCCTTTAGCTATAGAAACGATCTTCCTTTAGCTATAGAAACGATCTTCCCTTCAGCTATACAAACTATCTTCCCTTCAGCTATACAAACGATCATTCCTTGAGCTATACAAACGATGTTTCCTTTAGCTATACAAACGATCTTTACTTTAGCTATGGAAACGATCTTTCCTTTAGCTATACAAACGAACTTCCGTTTAGCTATACAAACGATCTTTTCTTTAGCTATACAAACGATCTTCCCTTCAGCTATATAAACGATCTTCTTTTTAGCAATACAAACGACATTCCTTTAGCTATACAAACGATCTCCCTTTTAGCTTTACAAACGATCATTCCTTTAGCTATACAAACAATGTTTCCTTTAGCTATACAAACGATCTTTCATTTAGCTATACAAAAGATCTTTCCTTCAGCTATGCAAACGATGTTCCTTCATCTATACAAACGATCTCTCCTTTAGCTATACAAACGATCTTTCTTTAGCCATACAAACGATCTTCCCTTCAGCTATACAAACTATCTTCCCTTCAGCTATACAAACGATCTTTCCATTAACTCTACACACGAGCTTCCCTTCAGCTATACAAACGATAATTCCTTTAGCTATGCAAACGATCTTTCCTTTAGGTATACAAACGATCTTTCCATTAGCTATACGCACGATCTTTCCTTTAGCTATACAAACGATCTTCCCTTTAGCTATACAAACAACATTCCTTTAGCTATACAAACGATCTCCCCTTTAGCTATAAAAACGATCTTTCCTTTAGTTATACAAACGATATTACTTCAGCAATACAAACGATCTCTCCTTTAGCTATACAAACGATATTTCCTTTAGCTATACAAACGATCTTCAATTCAGCTATACAAACGATCTCCCCTTTACCTATTCAAACGATATTTCCTTTGGCTATAGAAACTATCTTCCCTTTATCTATACAAACGATCTTTACTTTTGCTATACAAACGATCTTTCCTTTGGCTATACAAGCGATCTTTCCTTTGGCTATACAAACGATCTTTCATTTTGCTATACAA
Organism: Octopus bimaculoides; assembly: GCF_046866305.1. Classification (NCBI taxonomy): domain Eukaryota; kingdom Metazoa; phylum Mollusca; class Cephalopoda; order Octopoda; family Octopodidae; genus Octopus; species Octopus bimaculoides. The sequence goes on along the minus strand of NC_142949.1, from coordinate 306,655 downwards.
ACGATCTTTTCTTTGGCTATAGAAACGATCTTCCCTTCAGCTATTCAAACGATCATTCCTTTAGCTATACTAACGATGTTTCCTTTAGCTATACACACGATCTTTCCTTTAGCTATGCAAACGATATTTCCTTTAGCTATATAAACGAACTTCCCTTTAGCTATACAAACGATCTTTCCTTTAGCTATACAAACGATCTTTCCTTTAGCTATACAGACGATCTTTTCTGTAGCTATACAAACGATCTTTCCTTTGGATTTACAAACGATCTTTCCTTTGGATTTACAAACGATCTTCCCTTCAGCTATACAAACGATCATTCCTTTAGCTATACAAACGATGTTTCCTTTAGGTATACAAACGATCTTTCCTTTAGCTATACAAACTATCTTTCCTTTAGCTATACAAACGATCTTTCTTTAGCTATACAAACGATCTTCCCTTCACCTATACGAACTATCTTCCCTTTAGCTATACAAACGATCTTTCCACTAGCTCTACACACGATCTTTCCTTTAGCTATACACACGATCTTCCCTTTAGCTATACAAACGATCTGCCCTTTAGCTATAAAAACGATCTTTCCTTCAGCTATGCAAACGATGTTACTTCAGCTATACAAACGATCTCTCCTTTAGCTATACAAACGATCTTTCTTTAGCTATACAAACGATCTTCCCTTCAGCTATACGAACTATCTTCCCTTTAGATATACAAACGATCTTTCCATTAGCTCTACACCCGATCTTTCCTTTAGCTATACAAACGATCTTCCCTTTAGCTACACAAACGACATTCCTTTAGCTATACAAACGATCTGCCCTTTAGCTATAGAAACGATCTTACTTCAGCTATACAAACGATCTCTCCTTTAGCTATACAAACGATATACAAACGACCTTACTTCAGCTATACAAACGATCTCTCCTTTAGCTATACAAACGATCTTTCCTTTAGATATACAAACGATCTTCCCTTCAGCTATACAAACGATCTTTCCATTAGCTATATAAACGATCTTCCCTTCAGCTATACAAACGATCTTTCCTTTAGCTATACAAACGATATTACTTCAGCTATACAAACGATCTCTCCTTTAGCTATACAAACGATATTTCCTTTAGCTATAAAAACGATCTTCAATTCAGCTATACAAACGATCTTTCCTTTAGCTATACAAACGATCTTTCCTTTAGCTATACAAACGATCTCCCTTTTAGATATACAAACGATCTTCCCTTCAGCTATGCAAACGATGTTACTTCATCTATACAAACGATCTCTCCTTTAGCTATACAAACGATCTTTCTTTAGCTATACAAACGATCTTCCCTTCAGCTATACGAACTATTTTCCCTTTAGCTATACAAACGATCTTTCCATTAGCTCTACACACGATCTTTCCTTTAGCTATACAAACGATCTTCCCTTTAGCTATACAAACGACATTCCTTTAGCTATACAAACGATCTGCTCTTTAGCTATAAAAACGATCTTTCCTTTAGCTATACAAACGATCTTACTTCAGCTATACAAACGATCTCTCCTTTAGCTATACAAACGATATACAAACGACCTTACTTCAGCTATACAAACGATCTCTCCTTTAGCTATACAAACGATATTTCCTTTAGCTATACAAACGATCTTCAATTCAGCTATACAAACGATCTTTCCTTTAGCTATATAAACGATCTTCCCTTCAGCTATACAAACGATCTCTCCTTTAGCTATACAAACGATCATTCCTTTAGCTATACAAACGATCTTTCCTGTAGCTATACAAACGACATGCATTTAGCTATACAAACGATCGCCCGTTTAGCTGTACAAACGATCTTCCCTTTAGCTATACAAACGATCTTCCCTTCAGGTATGCAAACGATGTTACTTCATCTATACAAACGATCTCTCCTTTAGCTATACAAACGATCTTCCTTTCAGCTATACAAACGATGTTTCCTTTAGCTGAACGAACGATGTTTCCTTTAGCTATACAAGCGATCTTTCCTTTAGCTGTACAAACGATCTTCCTGCAGCTATACAAACGACATTCCTTTAGCTATACAAACGATCTTCCCTTCAGCTATACAAACGATCTCTACTTTAGCTATACAAACGATAATTCCTTTAGCTATACAAACGATCTTTCCTTTAGCTATACAAACGACATTCATTTAGCTATACAAACGATCTCCCATTTAGCTGTACAAACGATCTCCCCTTTAGCTGTACAAACGATCTTCCCTTCAGCTATACAAACGATCTTCCCTTCAGCTATACAAACGATCATGCCTTTAGCTATACAAACGATGTTTCCTTTAGCTATACAAACGATCTTTCCTTTAGCTATGCAAACGATATTTCCTTTAGCTATATAAACGAACTTCCCTTTAGCTATACAAACGATCTTTCCTTTAGCTATACAAACGATCTTTTCTGTAGCTATACAAACGATCTTTCCTTTGGATTTACAAACGATCTTTCCTTTGGATTTACAAACGATCTTCCCTTCAGCTATACAAACGATCATTCCTTTAGCTATACAAACGATGTTTCCTTTAGCTATACAAACGATCTTTCCTTTAGCTATGCAAACGATCTTTCCTTTAGGTATACAAACGATCTTTCCTTTAGCTATACAAACTATCTTTCCTTTAGCTATACAAACGATCTTTCTTTAGCTATACAAACGATCTCCCCTTCACCTATACGAACTATCTTCCCTTTAGCTATACAAACGATCTTTCCACTAGCTCTACACACGATCTTTCCTTTAGCTATACAAACGATCTTTCTTTAGCTATACAAACGATTTTCCCTTCAGCTATACGAACTATCTTCCCTTTAGATATACAAACGATCTTTCCATTAGCTCTACACCCGATCCTTCCTTTAGCTATACAAACGATCTTCCCTTTAGCTATACAAACGACATTCCTTTAGCTATACAAACGATCTGCCCTTTAGCTATAAAAACGATCTTTCCTTTAGCTATAGAAACGATCTTACTTCAGCTATACAAACGATCTCTCCTTTAGCTATACAAACGATATACAAACGACCTTACTTCAGCTATACAAACGATCTCTCCTTTAGCTATACAAACGATATTTCCTTTAGCTATACAAACGATCTTCAATTCAGCTATACAAACGATCTTTCCATTAGCTATATAAACGATCTTCCCTTCAGCTATACAAACGACCTCTCCTTTAGCTATACAAACGATCATTCCTTTAGCTATACAAACGATCTTTCCTTTAGCTATACAAACGAAATGCATTTAGCTATACAAACGATCTCCCTTTTAGCTGTACAAACGATCTTCCCTTTAGCTATACAAACGATCTTCCCTTCAGCTATGCAAACGATGTTACTTCATCTATACAAACGATCTCTCCTTTAGCTATACAAACGATCTTTCCTTTAGCTATACAACCGATCTTCCCTTTAGCTATAAAAACAACATTCCTTTAGCTATACAAACGATCTCCCTATTAGCTATAAAAACGATCTTTCCTTTAGCTATACAAACGATATTACTTCAGCTATACAAACGATCTCTCCTTTAGCTATACAAACGATATTTCCTTTAGCTATACAAACGATCTTCAATTCCGCTATACAAACGATCTTTCCTTTAGCTATATAAACGATCTTTCCTTTAGCTATACAAACGATCTTACGTCAGCTATACAAACGATCTTTCTTTAGCTATACAAACGATCTTCCCTTCAGCTATACAAACGATCTTTCCTTTAGCTATACAAACGACCTCCCTTTTAGATATACAAACGATCTTCCCTTCAGCTATGCAAACGATGTTACTTCATCTATACAAACGATCTCTCCTTTAGCTATACAAACGATCTTTCTTTAGCTATACAAACGATCTTCCCTTCAGCTATACGAACTATTTTCCCTTTAGCTATACAAACGATCTTTCCATTAGCTCTACACACGATCTTTCCTTTAGCTATACAAACGATCTTCCCTTTAGCTATACAAACGACATTCCTTTAGCTATACAAACGATCTGCCCTTTAGCTATAAAAACGATCTTTCCTTTAGCTATACAAACGATCTTTCTTCAGCTATACAAACGATCTCTCCTTTAGCTATACAAACGATATACAAACGACCTTACTTCAGCTATACAAACGATCTCTCCTTTAGCTATACAAACGATATTTCCTTTAGCTATACAAACGATCTTCAATTCAGCTATACAAACGATCTTTCCTTTAGCTATATAAACGATCTTCCCTTCAGCTATACAAACGATCTCTCCTTTAGCTATACAAACGATCATTCCTTTAGCTATACAAACGATCTTTCCTGTAGCTATACAAACGACATGCATTTAGCTATACAAACGATCGCCCGTTTAGCTGTACAAACGATCTTCCCTTTAGCTATACAAACGATCTTCCCTTCAGGTATGCAAACGATGTTACTTCATCTATACAAACGATATTTCCTTTAGCTATACAAACGATCTTCAATTCAGCTATACAAACGATCTTTCATTTAGCTATATAAACGATCTTTCCTTTAGCTATACAAACGATCTTACGTCAGCTATACAAACGATCTTTCTTTAGCTATACAAACGATCTTCCCTTCAGCTATACAAACGATCTTTCCTTTAGCTATACAAACGATCTCCCTTTTAGATATACAAACGATCTTCCCTTCAGCTATGCAAACGATGTTACTTCATCTATACAAACGATCTCTCCTTTAGCTATACAAACGATCTTTCTTTAGCTATACAAACGATCTTCCCTTTAGCTATACGAACTATTTTCCCTTTAGCTATACAAACGATCTTTCCATTAGCTCTACACACGATCTTTCCTTTAGCTATACAAACGATCTTCCCTTTAGCTATACAAACGACATTCCTTTAGCTATACAAACGATCTGCCCTTTAGCTATAAAAACGATCTTTCCTTTAGCTATACAAACGATCTTACTTCAGCTATACAAACGATCTCTCCTTTAGCTATACAAACGATATACAAACGACCTTACTTCAGCTATACAAACGATCTCTCCTTTAGCTATACAAACGATATTTCCTTTAGCTATACAAACGATCTTCAATTCAGCTATACAAACGATCTTTCCTTTAGCTATATAAACGATCTTCCCTTCAGCTATACAAACGATCTCTCCTTTAGCTATACAAACGATCATTCCTTTAGCTATACAAACGATCTTTCCTGTAGCTATACAAACGACATGCATTTAGCTATACAAACGATCGCCCGTTTAGCTGTACAAACGATCTTCCCTTTAGCTATACAAACGATCTTCCCTTCAGGTATGCAAACGATGTTACTTCATCTATACAAACGATCTCTACTTTAGCTATACAAACGATAATTCCTTTAGCTATACAAACGATCTTTCCTTTAGCTATACAAACGACATTCATTTAGCTATACAAACGATCTCCCATTTAGCTGTACAAACGATCTCCCCTTTAGCTGTACAAACGATCTTCCCTTCAGCTATACAAACGATCTTCCCTTCAGCTATACAAACGATCATGCCTTTAGCTATACAAACGATGTTTCCTTTAGCTATACAAACGATCTTTCCTTTAGCTATACAAACGATCTTTCCTTTGGATTTACAAACGATCTTTCCTTTGGATTTACAAACGATCTTCCCTTCAGCTATACAAACGATCATTCCTTTAGCTATACAAACGATGTTTCCTTTAGCTATACAAACGATCTTTCCTTTAGCTATGCAAACGATCTTTCCTTTAGGTATACAAACGATCTTTCCTTTAGCTATACAAACTATCTTTCCTTTAGCTATACAAACGATCTTTCTTTAGCTATACAAACGATCTTCCCTTCACCTATACGAACTATCTTCCCTTTAGCTATACAAACGATCTTTCCACTAGCTCTACACACGATCTTTCCTTTAGCTATACAAACGATCTTCCCTTTAGCTATACAAACGATCTGCCCTTTACCTATAAAAACGATCTTCCCTTCAGCTATGCAAACGATGTTACTTCAGCTATACAAACGATCTCTCCTTTAGCTATACAAACGATCTTTCTTTAGCTATACAAACGATCTTCCCTTCAGCTATACGAACTATCTTCCCTTTAGATATACAAACGATCTTTCCATTAGCTCTACACCCGATCTTTCCTTTAGCTATACAAACGATCTCCCTATTAGCTATAAAAACGATCTTTCCTTTAGCTATACAAACGATATTACTTCAGCTATACAAACGATCTCTCCTTTAGCTATGCAAACGATATTTCCTTTAGCTATACAAACGATCTTACGTCAGCTATACAAACGATCTTTCTTTAGCTATACAAACGATCTTCCCTTCAGCTATACAAACGATCTTTCCTTTAGCTATACAAACGATCTCCCTTTTAGATATACAAACGATCTTCCCTTCAGCTATGCAAACGATGTTACTTCATCTATACAAACGATCTCTCCTTTAGCTATACAAACGATCTTTCTTTAGCTATACAAACGATCTTCCCTTCAGCTATACGAACTATCTTCCCTTTAGCTATACAAACGATCTTTCCATTAGCTCTACACACGATCTTTCCTTTAGCTATACAAACGATCTTCCCTTTAGCTATACAAACGACATTCCTTTAGCTATACAAACGATCTGCCCTTTAGCTATAAAAACGATCTTTCCTTTAGCTATACAAACGATCTAACTTCAGCTATACAAACGATCTCTCCTTTAGCTATACAAACGATATACAAACGACCTTACTTCAGCTATACAAACGATCTCTCCTTTAGCTATACAAACGATATTTCCTTTAGCTATACAAACGATCTTCAATTCAGCTATACAAACGATCTTTCCTTTAGCTATATAAACGATCTTCCCTTCAGCTATACAAACGATCTCTCCTTTAGCTATACAAACGATCATTCCTTTAGCTATACAAACGATCTTTCCTGTAGCTATACAAACGACATGCATTTAGCTATACAAACGATCGCCCGTTTACCTGTACAAACGATCTTCCCTTTAGCTATACAAACGATCTTCCCTTCAGGAATGCAAACGATGTTACTTCATCTATACAAACGATCTCTCCTTTAGCTATACAAACGATCTTCCTTTCAGCTATACAAACGATGTTTCCTTTAGCTGAACGAACGATGTTTCCTTTAGCTATACAAGCGATCTTTCCTTCAGCTGTACAAACGATCTTCCTGCAGCTATACAAACGACATTCCTTTAGCTATACAAACGATCTTCCCTTCAGCTATACAAACGATCTCTACTTTAGCTATACAAACGATCTTCCTTTCAGCTATACAAACGATCTTTCCTTTAGCTGAACGAACGATGTTTCCTTTAGCTATACAAGCGAGCTTTCCTTTAGCTGTACAAACGATCTTCCTGCAGCTATACAAACGACATTCCTTTAGCTATACAAACGATCTTCCCTTCAGCTATACAAACGATCTCTACTTTAGCTATACAAACGATAATTCCTTTAGCTATACAAACGATCTTTCCTTTAGCTATACTAACGACATTCATTTAGCTATACAAACGATTTCCCTTTTAGCTGTACAAACGATCTCCCCTTTAGCTGTACAAACGATCTTCCCTTCAGCTATACAAACGATCTTCCCTTCAGCTATACAAACGATCATTCCTTTAGCTATACAAACGATGTTTCCTTTAGCTATACAAACGATCTATCTTTAGCTATACAAACGACCTTACTTCAGCTATACAAACGATCTCGCGTTTAGCTATACAAACGATCTTTCCTTTAGCTATGCAAACGATCTTTCCTTTAGCTATACAAACGAACTTCCCTTCCGCTATACAAACGATCTATCCTTTAGCTATACAAACGAACTTCCCTTTAGCTATACAAACGATCTTTCCTTTAGTTATATAAACGAACTTCCCTTTAGCTATACAAACGATCTTTCCTTTAGCTATACAAACTATCTTTCCTTTAGCTATACAAACGATCCTTCCTTTAGCTATACAAACGATCTTCCCTTCAGCTATACAAAATATCTTCCCTTCAGCTATACAAACAATCTCTCCTTTAGCTATACAAACGATCTGACCTTCAGCTATACAAACCATCTTTCCATTAGCTCTACACCCGATCTCCCGTTTAGCTATAAAAGCGATCTCTACTTTAGCTATACAAACGATCTTCCTTTCAGCTATACAAACGATCTTTCCTTTAGGTGAACGAACGATGTTTCCTTTAGCTATACAAACGATCTTTCCTTTAGCTGAACAAACGATCTTCCTGCAGCTATACAAACGACATTCCTTTAGCTATACAAACGATCTTCCCTTCAGCTATACAAACGATCTCTACTTTAGCTATACAAACGATAATTCCTTTAGCTATACAAACGATCTTTCCTTTAGCTATACAAACGACATTCATTTAGCTATACAAACGATCTCCCTTTTAGCTGTACAAACGATCTTCCATTTAGCTATACAAACGATCTTCCCTTCAGCTATACAAACGATCTTTCCTTTAGCTATGTAAACAATCTTCCCTTTAGCTATACAAACGACATTCCCTTAACTATACAAACTATCTTCCCTTCAGCTATACAAACGATCTTCCGTTCAGCTATACAAACGATCTTTCCTTTAGCTATACAAACGATCTTCCCTTCAGCTATACAAACGATTTTTCCTTTAGCTATACAAACGATCTTCCCTTCAGATATAAAAACGATCTTTCCTTTAGCTATACAAACTATCTTCCCTTCAGCTATACAAACGATCTTTCCTTTAGCTATACAAACGATCTTCCCTTCAGCTATACAAATGATAATTCCTTTAGCTATACAAACGATCTTTCCTTTAGCTATACAAACGACATTCATTTAGCCATACAAACGATCTCCCTTTTAGCTGTACAAACGATCTTCCCTTTAGCTATACAAACGATCTTCCCTTCAGCTATACAAACGATCTTTCCTTTAGCTATGTAAACGATCTTCCCTTTAGCTATACAAACGATCTTCCCTTCAGCTATACAAACTATCTGCCCTTCAGCTTTACAAACGATCTTTCCTTTAGCTATACAAACGATCTTCCCTTCAGCTATACAAACGATCTTTCCTTTAGCTATGTAAACGATCTTCTCTTTAGCTATACAAACGACATTCCTTTAGCTATACAAACGATCTCCCTTTTAGCTGTACAAACGATCATTCCTTTAGCTATACAAACGATCTCCCTTTTAGCTGTACAAACGATCATTCCTTTAGCTATACAAACGATCTCGCGTTTAGCTATACTAACGATGTTTCGTTTAGCTATACAAACGATATTTCCTTTAGCTATGCAAACGATCTTTCCATTAGCTATACAAACCAACTTCCGTTTAGCTATACAAACGATCTTTCTTTAGCTATACAAACGATCTTCCCTTCAGCTATACAAACGATCTTTCCTTTAGCTATACAAACGATCTCCCTTTTAGCTATACAAACGATCTTCCCTTCAGCTATGCAAACGATGTTACTTCATCTATACAAACGATCTCTCCTTTAGCTATACAAACGATCTTTCTTTAGCTATACAAACGATCTTCCCTTCAGCTATACAAACTATCTTCCCATTAGCTATACAAACGATCTTTCCATTAGCTCTACACACGATCTTTCCTTTAGCTATACAAACGATCTTCTCTTTAGCTATACAAACGACATTCCTTTAGCTATACAAACGATCTGCCCTTTAGCTATAAAAACGATCTTTCCTTTAGCTATACAAACGACATTCCTTTAGCTATACAAACTATCTTCCCATTAGCTATACAAACGATCTTTCCATTAGCTATACAAACGATCTTTCTTTAGCTATACAAACGATCTTTCCTTTAGCTATACAAACGATCTTCCCTTCAGCTATACAAACGATAATTCCTTTAGCTATACAAACGATCTTTCCTTTAGCTATACAAACGACATTGATTTAGCCATACAAACGATCTCCCTTTTAGCTGTACAAACGATCTTCCCTTTAGCTATACAAACGATCTCCCGTTTAGCTGTACAAACGATCTTCCCTTTAGCTATACAAACGATCTTCCCTTCAGCTATGCAAACGATGTTACTTCATCTATACAAAAGATCATTCATTTAGCTATACAAACGATCTTCCCTTCAGCTATACAAACTATCTTCCTTTCAGCTATACAAACGATCTTTCCCTTAGCTCTACACACGATCTTTCCTTTAGCTATACAAACGATCTTCCCTTTAGCTATAAAAACGATCTTTCCTTTAGCTATACAAACGATCTTACTTCAGCTATACAAGCGATCTCTCCTTTAGCTATACAAACGGTATTTCCTTTAGCTATACAAACGATCTTCAATTCAGCTATACAAACGATCTTTCCTTTAGCTATATAAACGATCTTTCCTTTAGCTATACAAACGATCTTACGTCAGCTATACAAACGATCTTTCCTTTAGCTATACAAACGATCTTCAGCTATACAAACAATCTCTCCTTTAGCTATACAAACGATCTGACCTTCAGCTATACAAACCATCTTTCCATTAGCTCTACACCCGATCTCCCGTTTAGCTATAAAAACGATCTCTACTTTAGCTATACAAACGATCTTCCTTTCAGCTATACAAACGATCTTTCCTTTAGCTGAACGAACGATGTTTACTTTAGCTATACAAACGATCTTTCCTTTAGCTGTACAAACGATCTTCCTGCAGCTATACAAACGACATTCCTTTAGCTATACAAACGATCTTCCCTTCAGCTATACAAACGATCTCTATTTTAGCTATACAAACGATAATTTCTTTAGCTATACAAACGATCTTTCCTTTAGCTATACAAACGACATTCATTTAGCTATACAAACGATCTCCCTTTTAGCTGTACACACGATCTTCCCTTTAGCTATACAAACGATCTTCCCTTCAGCTATACAAACGATCTTTCCTTTAGCTATGTAAACGATCTTCCCTTTAGCTATACAAACGACATTCCTTTAGCTATACAAACTATCTTCCCTTCAGCTATACAAACGATCTTCCCTTCAGCTATACAAACGATCTTTCCTTTAGCTATACAAACGATCTTCCCTTCAGCTATACAAACGATCTTTCCTTTAGCTAAACAAACGATCTTCCCTTCAGCTATACAAACGATCTTTCCTTTAGCTATACAAACTATCTTCCCTTCAGCTATACAAACGATCTTTCCTTTAGCTATACAAACGAGCTTCCCTTCAGCTATACAAACGATAATTCCTTTAGCTATACAAACGATCTTTCCTTTCGCTATAAAAACGACATTCATTTAGCTATACAAACGATCGCCCTTTTAGCTGTACAAACGATCTTCCCTTTAGCTATACAAACGATCTTCCCTTCAGCTATACAAACGATCTTTCCTTTAGCTATGTAAACGATCTTCCCTTTAGCTATACAAACGATCTTCCCTTCAGCTATACAAACTATCTTCCCTTCAGCTATACAAACGATCTTTCCTTTAGCTATACAAACGATCTTCCCTTCAGCTATACAAACGATCTTTCCTTTAGCTATGTAAACGATCTTCACTTTAGCTATACAAACGACATTCCTTTAGCTATACAAACGATCTCCCTTTTAGCTGTACAAACGATCATTCCTTTAGCTATACAAACGATCTCCCTTTTAGCTGTTCAAACGATCATTCCTTTAGCTATACAAACGATCTCGCGTTTAGCTATACTAACTATGTTTCGTTTAGCTATACAAACGATATTTCCTTTAGCTATGCAAACGATCTTTCCTTTAGCTATACAAACCAACTTCCGTTTAGCTATACAAACGATCTTTCTTTAGCTATACAAACGATCTTCCCTTCAGCTATGCAAACGATGTTACTTCATCTATACAAACGATCTCTCCTTTAGCTATACAAACGATCCTTTTTTTGCTATACAAACGATCTTCCCTTCAGCTATACGAACTATCTTCCCTTTAGTTATACAAACGATCTTTCCATTAGCTCCACACACGATCTTTCCTTCAGCTATACAAACGATCTTCCCTTTAGCTATACAAACGACATTCCATTAGCTATACAAACGATCTTTCCATTAGCTATAAAAACGATCTTTCCTTTAGCTATACAAACGATCTTACTTCAGCTATACAAACGATCTCGCCTTTAACTATACGAACGATATACAAACGACCTTACTTCAGCTATACAAACGATCTCTCCCTTAGCTATACAAACGATCTTCAATTCAGCTATACAAACGATCTTTCCTTTAGCTATATAAACGATCTTCCCTTCAGCTATACAAACGATCTCTCCTTTAGCTATACAAACGATCTTTCCTTTAGCTATACAAACGACATGCATTTAGCTATACAAACGATCTCCCGTTTAGCTGTACAAACGATCTTCCCTTTAGCTATACAAACGATCTTCCCTTCAGCTATGCAAACGATGTTACTTCATCTATACAAACGATCTCTCCTTTAGCTATACAAACGATCTTCCTTTCAGCTATACAAGCGATCTTTCCTTTAGCTGTACAAACGATCTTCCTGCAGCTATACAAACGACATTCCTTTAGCTATACAAACGATCTTCCCTTCAGCTATACAAACGATCTCTACTTTAGCTATACAAACGATTATTCCTTTAGCTATAGAAACGATCTTTCCTTTAGCTATACTAACGATCTCCCCTTTAGCTGTACAAACGATCTCTCCTTTAGCTATACAAACGAACATTCCTTTAGCTATACAAACGATCTTTCCTTTAGCTATACAAGCGATCTTTCCTTTAGCTGTACAAACGATCCTCCTGCAGCTATACAAACGACATTCCTTTAGCTATACAAACGATCTGTACTTTAGCTATACAAACGATGATTCATTTAGATATACAAACTATCTTCCCTTCAGCTATACAAACGATCAGTCCTTTAGCTATACAAACGAAGTTTCCTTTAGCTATACAAACGATCTTTCCTTTAGCTATACAAACGACCTTACTTCAGCTATGCAAACGATCTCGCGTTTAGCTATACAAACGATCTTTCCTTTAGCTATGCAAACGATCTTTCCTTTAGCTATACAAACGAACTTCCCTTTAGCTATACAAACGGTCTTCCCTTCAGCTATACAAACTATCTTTCCTTTCGCTATACAAACGACATGCATTTAGCTATACAAACGATCTCCCTTTTAGCTATACAAACGATCTTCCCTTCAGCTATGCAAACGATGTTACTTCATCTATACAAACGATCTCTCCTTTAGCTATACTAACGATCTCCCTTTTAACTATACAAACGATCTTCCCTTCAGCTATGCAAACGATGTTACTTCATCTATACAAACGATCTCTCCTTTATCTATACAAACGATCTTTCTTTAGCTATACAAACGATCTTCCCTTCAGCTATACGAACTATCTTCCCTTTAGCTATATAAACGATCTTTCCATTAGCTCTACACACGATCTTTTCTTTAGCTATACAAACGATCTTTTCTTTAGCTATCCAAACGATCTTCCCTTCAGCTATACAAACGATCTTTCCTTTAGCTATACAAACGACATGCATTTAGCTATACAAACGATCTCCCTTTTAGCTATACAAATGATCTTCCCTTCAGCTATGCAAACGATGTTACTTCATCTATACAAACGATCTCTGCTTTAGCTATACAAACGATATTTCCTTTAGCTATACAAACGATCTTCAATTCAGCTATACAAACGATCTTTCCTTTAGCTATATGAACGATCTTCCCTTCAGCTATACAAACGATCACTCCTTTAGCTATACAAACGATCATTCCTTTAGCTATACAAACGATCTTTCCTTTAGCTATACAAACGACATGCATTTAGCTATACAAACGATCTCCCGTTTAGCTGTACAAACGATCTTCCCTTTAGCTATACAAACGATCTTCCCTTCAGCAATGCAAACGATGTTACTTCATCTATACAAACGATCTCTCCTTTAGCTATACAAACGATCTTTCTTTAGCTGTACAAACGATCTTCCCTTCAGCTATACAAACGATCTTTCCATTAGCTCTACACACGATCATACCTTTAGCTATAAAAACGATCTTTCCTTTAGCTATACAAACGATCTTCCCTTCAGCTATACAAACGATCTGTCCTTTAGCTATACAAACGATATTTCCTTTAACTATACAAACGATCTTTCCTTTAGCTATATAAAAGATCTTTCCTTTAGCTATACAAACGATCTTACGTCAGCTACACAAACGATCTTTCCTTTAGCTATACAAACGATCTTCAGCTATACAAACAATCTCTCCTTTAGCTATATAAACGATCTTCCCTTTAGCTAGACAATCGACATTCCTTTAGCTATACAAACGATCTCCCTTTTAGCTCTACAAACGATCTTCACTTTAGCTATACAAACGATCTTCCCTTAAGCTATGCAAACGATGTTACTTCATCTATACAAACGATCTCTCATTTAGCTATACAAACGAACTTTCCTTTAGCTATAGAAACGTTCTTCCATTCATCTATACAAACAATCTTCCCTTCAGCTATACAAACAATCTTCCCTTCAGCTATACAAAGGATCATTCCTCTAGCTATACAAACGATGTTTCCTATAGCTATACAAACGATCTTTCCTTTAGCTATACAAACGATCTACCCTTCAGCTATAAAAACGATCTCTCCTTTAGCTATACAAACGATATTACCTTCAGCTATACAAACGATTTTCAATTCAGCTATACAAACGATCTTTCCTTTAGCTATATAAACGATCTTTCCTTTAGCTATACAAACGATCTTACGTCAGCTATACAAAGGATATTTCCTTTAGCTATACAAACGATCTTCAGCTATACAAACAATCTGTCCTTTAGCTATACAAGCGATCTTTTCTTTCGCTATAGAAACGATCTTTTCTTTCGCTATACAAACGATCTTACCTTTAGCTATACAAACGATCTTCCCTTTAGCTGTACAAACGATCTTTCCTTTAGCTATACAAACTATCTTTCCTTTAGCTATACAAACGATCTCCCCTTTAGCTGTACAAACGATCTTCCCTTCAGCTATACAAACGATCTTCCCTTCAGCTATACAAACGATCATTCCTTTAGCTATACAAACGATGTTTCCTTTAGCAATAAAACGATCTTTCCTTTAGCTATACAAACGATCTTTCTTTTCGCTATACAAACGATCCTTCCTTTAGCTATACAAACGATCTTCCCTTCAGCTATACAAACTATCTTCCCTTCAGCTATACAAACGATCATTCCTTTAGCTATACAAAAGATGTTTCCTTTAGCTATACAAACGATCTTTCCTTTAGCTATACAAACGACCTTACTTCAGCTATACAAACGATCTCGCGTTTAGCTATACAAACGATCTTTCCTTTAGCTATGCAAACGATCTTTCCTTTAGCTATACAAACGAACTTCCCTTCAGCTATACAAACGAACTTTCCTTTAGCTATATAAACGAACTTCCCTTTAGCTATACAAACGATCTTTCCTTTAGCTATACAAACGATCTCCCCTTTAGCTGTACAAAATATCTTCCCTTCAGCTATACAAACGAACTTTTCTTTAGCTATACAAACGATCTTCCCTTCCGCTATACAAACGATCTTTCCTTTAGCTATACAAACGATCTTTCCTTTAGCTATACAAACGATCTCCCCTTTAGCTGTACAAAATATCTTCCCTTCAGCTATACAAACGCACTTTTCTTTAGCTATACAAACGATCTTCCCTTCCGCTATACAAACGATCTTTCCTTTAGCTATACAAACGACATGCATTTAGCTATACAAACGATCTCCCTTTTAGCTATACAAACGATCTGTCCTTTAGCTATGCAAACGATCTTTCTATAGCTATACAAACGATCTTCCCTTCAGCTATACAAACGACATTCCTTTAGCTATACAAACGATCTCTCCTTTAGCTATACAAACGATCATTCCTTTAGCTATACAAACGATCTTTCCTTTAGCTATTCAAACGATCTTCCCTTTAGCTATACAAACGACATTCCTTTAGCTATACAAACGATCTCTCCTTTAGCTATACAAACGATCATTCCTTTAGCTATACAAACGATCTTTCCTTTAGCTATACAAACGACATGCATTTAGCTATACAAACGATCTCCCGTTTAGCTGTACAAACGATCTTCCCTTCAGCTATGCAAACGATGTTACTTCATCTATACAAACGATCTTTCCATTAGCTATACTAACGATCTTACTTCAGCTATACAAACAATCTCTCCTTTAACTATACAAACGATATTTCCTTTAGCTATACAAACGACATGCATTTAGCTATACAAACTATCTTCAGCTATACAAACAATCTCTCCTTTAGCTATACAAACGATCTTACCTTCAGCTATACAAACCATCTTTCCATTAGCTCTACACCCGATCTCCCGCTTAGCTATAAAAACGATCTCTACTTTAGCTATACAAACGATCTTCCTTTCAGCTTTACAAACGATCTTTCCTTTAGCTGAACGAACGATGTTTCCTTTAGCTATACAAACGATCTTTCCTTCAGCTGTACAAACGACATTCCTTTAGCTGTACTAACGATAATTCCTTTAGCTATACAAACGATCTTCCCTTCAGCTATACAAACGATCTTTCCTTTAGCTATACAAACGATCTTCCCTTCAGCTATACAAACGATCTTTCCTTTAGCTATATAAACGATCTTCCCTTTACCTATACAAGCGACATTCCTTTAGCTATACAAACGATCTCCCTTTTAGCTGTACAAACGATCATTCCTTTAGCTATACTAACGATGTTTCATTTAGCTATACAAACGATCTTTCCTTTAGCTATACAAACGATCTTTCTTTTAGCTATACAAGCGATCCTTCCTTTAGCTATAGATACGATCTTCTCTTCAGCTATACAAACTATCTTCCCTTTAGCTATACAAACGATCAATCCTTTAGCTATACAAACGATGTTTCCTTTAGCTATACAAACGATCTTTCCTTTAGCTATACAAACGAACTTCTGTTTAGCTATACAAACGATCTTTTCTTTAGCTATACAAACGATCTTCCCTTCAGCTATACAAACGATATTTCCTTTAGCTATACAAACGACATGCATTTAGCTATACAAACGATCTCCCATTTAGCTATACAAACGATCTTTCCTTTAGCTATACAAACGATCTTACTTCAGCTATACAAACGATCTCTCCTTTAGCTATACAAACGATATACAAACGACCTTACTTCAGCTATACAAACGATCTCTCCTTTAGCTATACAAACGATATTTCCTTTAGCTATACAATTGATCTTCAATTCAGCTATACAAACGATCTTTCCTTTAGCTATATAAACGATCTTCCCTTCAGCTATACAAACGATCTCTCCTTTAGCTATACAAACGACCATTCCTTTAGCTATACAAACGATCTTTCCTTTAGCTATACAAACGACATGCATTTAGCTATACAAAGGATCTCCCGTTTAGCTGTACAAACGATCTTCACTTTAGCTATACAAACGATTTTCCCTTCAGCTATGCAAACGATGTTACTTCATCTATACAAACGATCTCACCTTTAGCTATACAAACGATCTTTCTATAGCTATACAAACGATCTTTCCTTTAGCTATATAAACGGTCTTCCCATTAGCTATACAAACGATCTTCCCATCAGCTATGCAAACGATGTTACTTCATCTATACAAACGATCTCTCATTTAGCTATACAAACGAACTTTCCTTTAGCTATAGAAACGATCTTCTTTTCAGCTATACAAACAATCTTCCCTTCAGCTATACAAACGATCATTCCTCTAGCTATACAAACGATGTTTCCTTTAGCTATACAAACGATCTACCCTTCAGCTATAAAAAAGATCTCTCCTTTAGCTATACAAACGATATTTCCTTTAGCTATACAAACGATCTTCAATTCAGCTATACAAACGATCTTTCCTTTAGCTATATAAACGTTCTTTCCTTAGCTATACAAACGATCTTTCCTTTAGCTGTACAAACGATCTTCCTGCAGCTATACAAACGACATTCCTTTAGCTATACAAACGATCTTCCCTTCAGCTATACAAACGATCTCTACTTTAGCAATACAAACGATAATTCCTTTCGCTATACAAACGACCTTTCCTTTAGCTATACAAACGATCTTCCCTTTAGCTATACAAACTATCTTACCTTTAGCTATACAAACGATCTCCCCTTTAGCTGTACAAACGATCTTCCCTTCAGCTATACAAAAGATCTTCCCGTCAGCTATACAAACGATCATTCCTTTAGCTATACAAACGATGTTTCCTTTAGCTATAGAAACGATCTTTCCTTTAGCTATACAAACGATCTTTCTTTTAGCTATACAAACGATCCTTCCTTTAGCTATACAAACGATCGTCCCTTCAGCTATACAAACTATCTTCCCTTCAGCTATACAAACGATCATTCCTTTAGCTATACAAACGATGTGTCCTTTAGCTATACAAACGATCTTTCCTTTAGCTATACAAACGAACTTCCCTTCAACTATACAAACGATCTTACATTTAGCTATATAAACGAACTTCCCTTTAGCTATACAAACGATCATTCCTTTAGCTATACAAACTATCTTCCCTTCAGCTATACAAACGATCATTCCTCTAGCTATACAAACGATGTTTCCTTTAGCTATACAAACGATCTACCCTTCAGCTATAAAAAAGATCTCTCCTTTAGCTATACAAACGATATTTCCTTTAGCTATATAAACGATCTTCAATTCAGCTATACAAACGATCTTTCCTTTAGCTATATAAACGTTCTTTCCTTAGCTATACAAACGGTCTTTCCTTTAGCTGTACAAACGATCTTCCTGCAGCTATACAAACGACATTCCATTAGCTATACAAACGATCTTCCCTTCAGCTATACAAACGATCTCTACTTTAGCTATACAAACGATAATTCCTTTCGCTATACAAACCACCTTTCCTTTAGCTATACAAACGATCTTCCCTTTAGCTATACAAACTATCTTACCTTTAGCTATACAAACGATCTCCCCTTTAGCTGTACAAACGATCTTCCCTTCAGCTATACAAACGATCTTCCCGTCAGCTATACAAACGATCATTCCTTTAGCTATACAAACGATGTTTCCTATAGCTATAGAAACGATCTTTCCTTTAGCTATACAAACGATCTTTCTTTTAGCTATACAAACGATCCTTCCTTTAGCTATACAAACGATCTTCCCTTCAGCTATACAAACTATCTTCCCTTCAGCTATACAAACGATCATTCCTTTAGCTATACAAACGATGTTTCCTTTAGCTATACAAACGATCTTTCCTTTAGCTATACAAACGAACTTCCCTTCAGCTATACAAACGATCTTACCTTTAGCTATATAAACGAACTTCCCTTTAGCTATACAAACGATCTTTCCTTTAGCTATACAAACTATCTTTCCTTTAGCTATACAAACGATCATTCCTTTAGCTATACAAACGATGTTTCCTTTAGCTATACAAACGATCATTCCTTTAGCTATGCAAACGATCATTCCTTTAGCTTTACAAACGAACTTCCCTTCAGCTATACAAGCGATCTTTCCTTTAGCTATACAAACTATCTTTCCTTTAGCTGTACAAACGATCTTCCCTTCAGCTATACAAAATATCTTCCCTTCAGCTATACAAACGATCATTCTTTTAGCTATACAAACGATGTTTCCTTTAGCTATACAAACGATCTTTCCTTTAGCTATACAAACTATCTCCCCTTTAGCTGTACAAACGATCTTCCCTTCAGCTATACAAACGATCTTCCCGTCAGCTATACAAACGATCATTCCTTTAGCTATACAAACGATGTTTCCTATAGCTATAGAAACGATCTTTCCTTTAGATATACAAACGATCTTTCTTTTAGCTATACAAACGATCCTTCCTTTAGCTATACAAACGATCTTCCCTTCAGCTATACAAACTATCTTCCCTTCAGCTATACAAACGATCATTCCTTTAGCTATACAAACGATGTTTCCTTTAGCTATACAAACGATCTTTCCTTTAGCTATACAAACGAACTTCCCTTCAGCTATACAAACGATCTTACCTTTAGCTATATAAACGAACTTCCCTTTAGCTATACAAACGACGTTTCCTTTAGCTATACAAACGATCTCTACTTTAGCTATACAAACGATAATTCCTTTCGCTATACAAACGACCTTTCCTTTAGCTATACAAACGATCTTCCCTTTAGCTATACAAACTATCTTACCTTTAGCTATACAAACGATCTCCCCTTTAGCTGTACAAACGATCTTCCCTTCAGCTATACAAACGAGCTTCCCGTCAGCTATACAAACGATCATTCCTTTAGCTATACAAACGACGTTTCCTATAGCTATAGAAACGATCTTTCCTTTAGCTATACAAACGATCTTTCTTTTAGCTATACAAACGATCCTTCCTTTAGCTATACAAACGATCTTCCCTTCAGCTATACAAACTATCTTCCCTTCAGCTATACAAACGATCATTCCTTTAGCTATACAAACGATGTTTCCTTTAGCTATACAAACGATCTTTCCTTTAGCTATACAAACGAACTTCCCTTCAGCTATACAAACGATCTTACCTTTAGCTATATAAACGAACTTCCCTTTAGCTATACAAACGATCTTTCCTTTAGCTATACAAACTATCTTTCCTTTAGCTATACAAACGATCATTCCTTTAGCTATACAAACGATGTTTCCTTTAGCTATACAGACGATCTTTCCTTTAGCTATGCAAACGATCATTCCTTTAGCTTTACAAACGAACTTCCCTTCAGCTATACAAACGATCTTTCCTTTAGCTATACAAACTATCTTTCCTTTAGCTGTACAAACGATCTTCCCTTCAGCTATACAAAATATCTTCCCTTCAGCTATACAAACGATCATTCCTTTAGCTATACAAACGATGTTTCCTTTAGCTATACAAACGATCTTTCCTTTAGCTATGCAAACGATCTTTCCTTTAGCTATACAAACGAACTTCCGTTTAGCTATACAAACGAACTTTTCTTTAGCTATACAAACGATCTGCCCTTCAGCTATACAAACGATCTTTCCTTTAGCTATACAAACGACATGCATTTAGCTATAAAAACGATCTCCCTTTTAGCTATACAAACGATCTTCCCTTCAGCTATGCAAACGATGTTACTTCAGCTATACAAACGATATTTCCTTTAGCTATACAAACGATCTTCAATTCAGCTATACAAACGATCTTTCCTTTAGCTATATAAACGTTCTTTCCTTAGCTATACAAACGGTCTTTCCTTTAGCTGTACAAACGATCTTCCTGCAGCTATACAAACGACATTCCATTAGCTATACAAACGATCTTCCCTTCAGCTATACAAACGATCTCTACTTTAGCTATACAAACGATAATTCCTTTCGCTATACAAACGACCTTTCCTTTAGCTATACAAACGATCTTCTCTTTAGCTATACAAACTATCTTACCTTTAGCTATACAAACGATCTCCCCTTTAGCTGTACAAACGATCTTCCCTTCAGCTATACAAACGATCTTCCCGTCAGCTATACAAACGATCATTCCTTTAGCTATACAAACGATGTTTCCTATAGCTATAGAAACGATCTTTCCTTTAGCTATACAAACGATCTTTCTTTTAGCTATACAAACGATCCTTCCTTTAGCTATACAAACGATCTTCCCTTCAGCTATACAAACTATCTTCCCTTCAGCTATACAAACGATCATTCCTTTAGCTATACAAACGATGTTTCCTTTAGCTATACAAACGATCTTTCCTTTAGCTATACAAACGAACTTCCCTTCAGCTATACAAACGATCTTACCTTTAGCTATATAAACGAACTTCCCTTTAGCTATACAAACGATCTTTCCTTTAGCTATACAAACTATCTTTCCTTTAGCTATACAAACGATCATTCCTTTAGCTATACAAACGATGTTTCCTTTAGCTATACAAACGATCTTTCCTTTAGCTATGCAAACGATCATTCCTTTAGCTTTACAAACGAACTTCCCTTCAGCTATACAAACGATCTTTCCTTTAGCTATACAAACTATCTTTCCTTTAGCTGTACAAACGATCTTCCCTTCAGCTATACAAAATATCTTCCCTTCAGCTATACAAACGATCATTCTTTTAGCTATACAAACGATGTTTCCTTTAGCTATACAAACGATCTTTCCTTTAGCTATACAAACTATCTCCCCTTTAGCTGTACAAACGATCTTCCCTTCAGCTATACAAACGATCTTCCCGTCAGCTATACAAACGATCATTCCTTTAGCTATACAAACGATGTTTCCTATAGCTATAGAAACGATCTTTCCTTTAGATATACAAACGATCTTTCTTTTAGCTATACAAACGATCCTTCCTTTAGCTATACAAACGATCTTCCCTTCAGCTATACAAACTATCTTCCCTTCAGCTATACAAACGATCATTCCTTTAGCTATACAAACGATGTTTCCTTTAGCTATACAAACAATCTTTCCTTTAGCTATACAAACGAACTTCCCTTCAGCTATACAAACGATCTTACCTTTAGCTATATAAACGAACTTCCCTTTAGCTATACAAACGACCTTTCCTTTAGCTATACAAACGATCTCTACTTTAGCTATACAAACGATAATTCCTTTCGCTATACAAACCACCTTTCCTTTAGCTATAGAAACGATCTTCCCTTTAGCTATACAAACTATCTTACCTTTAGCTATACAAACGATCTCCCCTTTAGCTGTACAAACGATCTTCCCTTCAGCTATACAAACGATCTTCCCGTCAGGTATACAAACGATCATTCCTTTAGCTATACAAACGACGTTTCCTATAGCTATAGAAACGATCTTTCCTTTAGCTATACAAACGATCTTTCCTTTAGCTATACAAACGAACTTCCCTTCAACAATACAAACGATCTTACATTTAGCTATATAAACGAACTTCCCTTTAGCTATACAAACGATCATTCCTTTAGCTATACAAACTATCTTCCCTTCAGCTATACAAACGATCATTCCTCTAGCTATACAAACGATGTTTCCTTTAGCTATACAAACGATCTACCCTTCAGCTATAAAAAAGATCTCTCCTTTAGCTATACAAACGATATTTCCTTTAGCTATATAAACGATCTTCAATTCAGCTATACAAACGATCTTTCCTTTAGCTATATAAACGTTCTTTCCTTAGCTATACAAACGGTCTTTCCTTTAGCTGTACAAACGATCTTCCTGCAGCTATACAAACGACATTCCATTAGCTATACAAACGATCTTCCCTTCAGCTATACAAACGATCTCTACTTTAGCTATACAAACGATAATTCCTTTCGCTATACAAACCACCTTTCCTTTAGCTATACAAACGATCTTCCCTTTAGCTATACAAACTATCTTACCTTTAGCTATACAAACGATCTCCCCTTTAGCTGTACAAACGATCTTCCCTTCAGCTATACAAACGATCTTCCCGTCAGCTATACAAACGATCATTCCTTTAGCTATACAAACGATGTTTCCTATAGCTATAGAAACGATCTTTCCTTTAGCTATACAAACGATCTTTCTTTTAGCTATACAAACGATCCTTCCTTTAGCTATACAAGCGATCTTCCCTTCAGCTATACAAACTATCTTCCCTTCAGCTATACAAACGATCATTCCTTTAGCTATACAAACGATGTTTCCTTTAGCTATACAAACGATCTTTCCTTTAGCTATACAAACGAACTTCCCTTCAGCTATACAAACGATCTTACCTTTAGCTATATAAACGAACTTCCCTTTAGCTATACAAACGATCTTTCCTTTAGCTATACAAACTATCTTTCCTTTAGCTATACAAACGATCATTCCTTTAGCTATACAAACGATGTTTCCTTTAGCTATACAAACGATCATTCCTTTAGCTATGCAAACGATCATTCCTTTAGCTTTACAAACGAACTTCCCTTCAGCTATACAAACGATCTTTCCTTTAGCTATACAAACTATCTTTCCTTTAGCTGTACAAACGATCTTCCCTTCAGCTATACAAAATATCTTCCCTTCAGCTATACAAACGATCATTCTTTTAGCTATACAAACGATGTTTCCTTTAGCTATACAAACGATCATTCCTTTAGCTATACAAACTATCTCCCCTTTAGCTGTACAAACGATCTTCCCTTCAGCTATACAAACGATCTTCCCGTCAGCTATACAAACGATCATTCCTTTAGCTATACAAACGATGTTTCCTATAGCTATAGAAACGATCTTTCCTTTAGATATACAAACGATCTTTCTTTTAGCTATACAAACGATCCTTCCTTTAGCTATACAAACGATCTTCCCTTCAGCTATACAAACTATCTTCCCTTCAGCTATACAAACGATCATTCCTTTAGCTATACAAACGATGTTTCCTTTAGCTATACAAACGATCTTTCCTTTAGCTATACAAACGAACTTCCCTTCAGCTATACAAACGATCTTACCTTTAGCTATATAAACGAACTTCCCTTTAGCTATACAAACGACGTTTCCTTTAGCTATACAAACGATCTCTACTTTAGCTATACAAACGATAATTCCTTTCGCTATACAAACGACCTTTCCTTTAGCTATACAAACGATCTTCCCTTTAGCTATACAAACTATCTTACTTTTAGCTATACAAACGATCTCCCCTTTAGCTGTACAAACGATCTTCCCTTCAGCTATACAAACGATCTTCCCGTCAGCTATACAAACGATCATTCCTTTAGCTATACAAACGACGTTTCCTATAGCTATAGAAACGATCTTTCCTTTAGCTATACAAACGATCTTTCTTTTAGCTATACAAACGATCCTTCCTTTAGCTATACAAACGATCTTCCCTTCAGCTATACAAACTATCTTCCCTTCAGCTATACAAACGATCATTCCTTTAGCTATACAAACGATGTTTTCTTTAGCTATACAAACGATCTTTCCTTTAGCTATACAAACGAACTTCCCTTCAGCTATACAAACGATCTTACCTTTAGCTATATAAACGAACTTCCCTTTAGCTATACAAACGATCTTTCCTTTAGCTATACAAACTATCTTTCCTTTAGCTATACAAACGATCATTCCTTTAGCTATACAAACGATGTTTCCTTTAGCTATACAGACGATCTTTCCTTTAGCTATGCAAACGATCATTCCTTTAGCTTTACAAACGAACTTCCCTTCAGCTATACAAACGATCTTTCCTTTAGCTATACAAACTATCTTTCCTTTAGCTGTACAAACGATCTTCCCTTCAGCTATACAAAATATCTTCCCTTCAGCTATACAAACGATCATTCCTTTAGCTATACAAACGATGTTTCCTTTAGCTATACAAACGATCTTTCCTTTAGCTATGCAAACGATCTTTCCTTTAGCTATACAAACGAACTTCCGTTTAGCTATACAAACGAACTTTTCTTTAGCTATACAAACGATCTGCCCTTCAGCTATACAAACGATCTTTCCTTTAGCTATACAAACGACATGCATTTAGCTATAAAAACGATCTCCCTTTTAGCTATACAAACGATCTTCCCTTCAGCTATGCAAACGATGTTACTTCAGCTATACAAACGATCTCTCCTTTAGCTATACAAACGATCTTCCCTTCAGCTATAAAAAAGATCTCTCCTTTAGCTATACAAACGATATTTCCTTTAGCTATACAAACGATCTTCAATTCAGCTATACAAACGATCTTTCCTTTAGCTATATAAACGTTCTTTCCTTAGCTATACAAACGGTCTTTCCTTTAGCTGTACAAACGATCTTCCTGCAGCTATACAAACGACATTCCATTAGCTATACAAACGATCTTCCCTTCAGCTATACAAACGATCTCTACTTTAGCTATACAAACGATAATTCCTTTCGCTATACAAACGACCTTTCCTTTAGCTATACAAACGATCTTCCCTTTAGCTATACAAACTATCTTACCTTTAGCTATACAAACGATCTCCCCTTTAGCTGTACAAACGATCTTCCCTTCAGCTATACAAACGATCTTCCCGTCAGCTATACAAACGATCATTCCTTTAGCTATACAAACGATGTTTCCTATAGCTATAGAAACGATCTTTCCTTTAGCTATACAAACGATCTTTCTTTTAGCTATACAAACGATCCTTCCTTTAGCTATACAAACGATCTTCCCTTCAGCTATACAAACTATCTTCCCTTCAGCTATACAAACGATCATTCCTTTAGCTATACAAACGATGTTTCCTTTAGCTATACAAACGATCTTTCCTTTAGCTATACAAACGAACTTCCCTTCAGCTATACAAACGATCTTACCTTTAGCTATATAAACGAACTTCCCTTTAGCTATACAAACGATCTTTCCTTTAGCTATACAAACTATCTTTCCTTTAGCTATACAAACGATCATTCCTTTAGCTATACAAACGATGTTTCCTTTAGCTATACAAACGATCTTTCCTTTAGCTATGCAAACGATCATTCCTTTAGCTTTACAAACGAACTTCCCTTCAGCTATACAAACGATCTTTCCTTTAGCTATACAAACTATCTTTCCTTTAGCTGTACAAACGATCTTCCCTTAAGCTATACAAAATATCTTCCCTTCAGCTATACAAACGATCATTCTTTTAGCTATACAAACGATGTTTCCTTTAGCTATACAAACGATCTTTCCTTTAGCTATACAAACTATCTCCCCTTTAGCTGTACAAACGATCTTCCCTTCAGCTATACAAACGATCTTCCCGTCAGCTATACAAACGATCATTCCTTTAGCTATACAAACGATGTTTCCTATAGCTATAGAAACGATCTTTCCTTTAGATATACAAACGATCTTTCTTTTAGCTATACAAACGATCCTTCCTTTAGCTATACAAACGATCTTCCCTTCAGCTATACAAACTATCTTCCCTTCAGCTATACAAACGATCATTCCTTTAGCTATACAAACGATGTTTCCTTTAGCTATACAAACAATCTTTCCTTTAGCTATACAAACGAACTTTCCTTCAGCTATACAAACGATCTTACATTTAGCTATATAAACGAACTTCCCTTTAGCTATACAAACGACCTTTCCTTTAGCTATACAAACGATCTCTACTTTAGCTATACAAACGATAATTCCTTTCGCTATACAAACCACCTTTCCTTTAGCTATAGAAACGATCTTCCCTTTAGCTATACAAACTATCTTACCTTTAGCTATACAAACGATCTCCCCTTTAGCTGTACAAACGATCTTCCCTTCAGCTATACAAACGATCTTCCCGTCAGCTATACAAACGATCATTCCTTTAGCTATACAAACGACGTTTCCTATAGCTATAGAAACGATCTTTCCTTTAGCTATACAAACGATCTTTCTTTTAGCTATACAAACGATCCTTCCTTTAGCTATACAAACGATCTTCCCTTCAGCTATACAAACTATCTTCCCTTCAGCTATACAAACGATCATTCCTTTAGCTATACAAACGATGTTTCCTTTAGCTATACAAACGATCTTTCCTTTAGCTATACAAACGAACTTCCCTTCAGCTATACAAACGATCTTACCTTTAGCTATATAAACGAACTTCCCTTTAGCTATACAAACGATCTTTCCTTTAGCTATACAAACTATCTTTCCTTTAGCTATACAAACGATCATTCCTTTAGCTATACAAACGATGTTTCCTTTAGCTATACAAACGATCATTCCTTTAGCTATGCAAACGATCATTCCTTTAGCTTTACAAACGAACTTCCCTTCAGCTATACAAACGATCTTTCCTTTAGCTATACAAACTATCTTTCCTTTAGCTGTACAAACGATCTTCCCTTCAGCTATACAAAATATCTTCCCTTCAGCTATACAAACGATCATTCTTTTAGCTATACAAACGATGTTTCCTTTAGCTATACAAACGATCTTTCCTTTAGCTATACAAACTATCTCCCCTTTAGCTGTACAAACGATCTTCCCTTCAGCTATACAAACGATCTTCCCGTCAGCTATACAAACGTTCATTCCTTTAGCTATACAAACGATGTTTCCTATAGCTATAGAAACGATCTTTCCTTTAGATATACAAACGATCTTTCTTTTAGCTATACAAACGATCCTTCCTTTAGCTATACAAACGATCTTCCCTTCAGCTATACAAACTATCTTCCCTTCAGCTATACAAACGATCATTCCTTTAGCTATACAAACGATGTTTCCTTTAGCTATACAAACGATCTTTCCTTTAGCTATACAAACGAACTTCCCTTCAGCTATACAAACGATCTTACCTTTAGCTATATAAACGAACTTCCCTTTAGCTATACAAACGACGTTTCCTTTAGCTATACAAACGATCTCTACTTTAGCTATACAAACGATAATTCCTTTCGCTATACAAACGACCTTTCCTTTAGCTATACAAACGATCTTCCCTTTAGCTATACAAACTATCTTACCTTTAGCTATACAAACGATCTCCCCTTTAGCTGTACAAACGATCTTCCCTTCAGCTATACAAACGATCTTCCCGTCAGCTATACAAACGATCATTCCTTTAGCTATACAAACGACGTTTCCTATAGCTATAGAAACGATCTTTCCTTTAGCTATACAAACGATCTTTCTTTTAGCTATACAAACGATCCTTCCTTTAGCTATACAAACGATCTTCCCTTCAGCTATACAAACTATCTTCCCTTCAGCTATACAAACGATCATTCCTTTAGCTATACAAACGATGTTTTCTTTAGCTATACAAACGATCTTTCCTTTAGCTATACAAACGAACTTCCCTTCAGCTATACAAACGATCTTACCTTTAGCTATATAAACGAACTTCCCTTTAGCTATACAACGATCTTTCCTTTAGCTATACAAACTATCTTTCCTTTAGCTATACAAACGATCATTCCTTTAGCTATACAAACGATGTTTCCTTTAGCTATACAGACGATCTTTCCTTTAGCTATGCAAACGATCATTCCTTTAGCTTTACAAACGAACTTCCCTTCAGCTATACAAACGATCTTTCCTTTAGCTATACAAACTATCTTTCCTTTAGCTGTACAAACGATCTTCCCTTCAGCTATACAAAATATCTTCCCTTCAGCTATACAAACGATCATTCCTTTAGCTATACAAACGATGTTTCCTTTAGCTATACAAACGATCTTTCCTTTAGCTATGCAAACGATCTTTCCTTTAGCTATACAAACGAACTTCCGTTTAGCTATACAAACGAACTTTTCTTTAGCTATACAAACGATCTGCCCTTCAGCTATACAAACGATCTTTCCTTTAGCTATACAAACGACATGCATTTAGCTATAAAAACGATCTCCCTTTTAGCTATACAAACGATCTTCCCTTCAGCTATGCAAACGATGTTACTTCAGCTATACAAACGATCTCTCCTTTAGCTATACAAACGATCTTCCCTTCAGCTATAAAAAAGATCTCTCCTTTAGCTATACAAACGATATTTCCTTTAGCTATACAAACGATCTTCAATTCAGCTATACAAACGATCTTTCCTTTAGCTATATAAACGTTCTTTCCTTAGCTATACAAACGGTCTTTCCTTTAGCTGTACAAACGATCTTCCTGCAGCTATACAAACGACATTCCATTAGCTATACAAACGATCTTCCCTTCAGCTATACAAACGATCTCTACTTTAGCTATACAAACGATAATTCCTTTCGCTATACAAACGACCTTTCCTTTAGCTATACAAACGATCTTCCCTTTAGCTATACAAACTATCTTACCTTTAGCTATACAAACGATCTCCCCTTTAGCTGTACAAACGATCTTCCCTTCAGCTATACAAACGATCTTCCCGTCAGCTATACAAACGATCATTCCTTTAGCTATACAAACGATGTTTCCTATAGCTATAGAAACGATCTTTCCTTTAGCTATACAAACGATCTTTCTTTTAGCTATACAAACGATCCTTCCTTTAGCTATACAAACGATCTTCCCTTCAGCTATACAAACTATCTTCCCTTCAGCTATACAAACGATCATTCCTTTAGCTATACAAACGATGTTTCCTTTAGCTATACAAACGATCTTTCCTTTAGCTATACAAACGAACTTCCCTTCAGCTATACAAACGATCTTACCTTTAGCTATATAAACGAACTTCCCTTTAGCTATACAAACGATCTTTCCTTTAGCTATACAAACTATCTTTCCTTTAGCTATACAAACGATCATTCCTTTAGCTATACAAACGATGTTTCCTTTAGCTATACAAACGATCTTTCCTTTAGCTATGCAAACGATCATTCCTTTAGCTTTACAAACGAACTTCCCTTCAGCTATACAAACGATCTTTCCTTTAGCTATACAAACTATCTTTCCTTTAGCTGTACAAACGATCTTCCCTTCAGCTATACAAAATATCTTCCCTTCAGCTATACAAACGATCATTCTTTTAGCTATACAAACGATGTTTCCTTTAGCTATACAAACGATCTTTCCTTTAGCTATACAAACTATCTCCCCTTTAGCTGTACAAACGATCTTCCCTTCAGCTATATAAACGATCTTCCCGTCAGCTATACAAACGATCATTCCTTTAGCTATACAAACGATGTTTCCTATAGCTATAGAAACGATCTTTCCTTTAGATATACAAACGATCTTTCTTTTAGCTATACAAACGATCCTTCCTTTAGCTATACAAACGATCTTCCCTTCAGCTATACAAACTATCTTCCCTTCAGCTATACAAACGATCATTCCTTTAGCTATACAAACGATGTTTCCTTTAGCTATACAAACAATCTTTCCTTTAGCTATACAAACGAACTTCCCTTCAGCTATACAAACGATCTTACCTTTAGCTATATAAACGAACTTCCCTTTAGCTATACAAACGACCTTTCCTTTAGCTATACAAACGATCTCTACTTTAGCTATACAAACGATAATTCCTTTCGCTATACAAACCACCTTTCCTTTAGCTATAGAAACGATCTTCCCTTTAGCTATACAAACTATCTTACCTTTAGCTATACAAACGATCTCCCCTTTAGCTGTACAAACGATCTTCCCTTCAGCTATACAAACGATCTTCCCGTCAGCTATACAAACGATCATTCCTTTAGCTATACAAACGACGTTTCCTATAGCTATAGAAACGATCTTTCCTTTAGCTATACAAACGATCTTTCTTTTAGCTATACAAACGATCCTTCCTTTAGCTATACAAACGATCTTCCCTTCAGCTATACAAACTATTTTCCCTTCAGCTATACAAACGATCATTCCTTTAGCTATACAAACGATGTTTCCTTTAGCTATACAAACGATCTTTCCTTTAGCTATACAAACGAACTTCCCTTCAGCTATGCAAACGATCTTACCTTTAGCTATATAAACGAACTTCCCTTTAGCTATACAAACGATCTTTCCTTTAGCTATACAAACTATCTTTCCTTTAGCTATACAAACGATCATTCCTTTAGCTATACAAACGATGTTTCCTTTAGCTATACAAACGATCTTTCCTTTAGCTATGCAAACGATCATTCCTTTAGCTTTACAAACGAACTTCCCTTCAGCTATACAAACGATCTTTCCTTTAGCTATACAAACTATCTTTCCTTTAGCTGTACAAACGATCTTCCCTTCAGCTATACAAAATATCTTCCCTTCAGCTATACAAACGATCATTCCTTTAGCTATACAAACGATGTTTCCTTTAGCTATACAAACGATCTTTCCTTTAGCTATGCAAACGATCTTTCCTTTAGCTATACAAACGAACTTCCGTTTAGCTATACAAACGAACTTTTCTTTAGCTATACAAACGATCTGCCCTTCAGCTATACAAACGATCTTTCCTTTAGCTATACAAACGACATGCATTTAGCTATAAAAACGATCTCCCTTTTAGCTATACAAACGATCTTCCCTTCAGCTATGCAAACGATGTTACTTCAGCTATACAAACGATCTCTCCTTTAGCTATACAAACGATCTTCCCTTCAGCTATACGAACTATCTTCCCTTTAGCTATACAAACGATCTTTCCATTAGCTATACAAACGATCTTCCCTTTAGCTATACAAACGACATTCCTTTAGCTATACAAACGATCTGCCTTTTAGCTATAAAAACGATCTTTCCTTTAGCTATACAAACGATCTTACTTCAGCTATACAAACGATCTCTCCTTTAGCTATACAAACGATATACAAACGACCTTACTTCAGCTATACAAACGATCTCTCCTTTAGCTATACAAACGATATTTCCTTTAGCTATACAAACGATATTTCCTTTAGCTATACAAACGACCTTCAATTCAGCTATACAAACGATCTTTCCTTTAGCTATATAAACGATCTTCCATTCAGCTATACAAACGATCTCTCCTTTAGCTATACAAACGATCATTCCTTTAGCTATACAAACGATCTTTCCTTTAGCTATACAAGCGACATGCATTTAGCTATACAAAGGATCTCCCGTTTAGCTGTACAAACGATCTTCCCTTTAGCTATACAAACGATTTTCCCTTCAGCTATGCAAACGATGTTACTTCATCTATACAAACGATCTCACCTTTAGCTATACAAACGATCTTTCTATAGCTATACAAACGATCTTCCCTTTAGCTATACAAACGATCTTCCCTTTAGCTATACAAACGATCTCCCCTTTAGCTATAAAAACGGTCTTTCCTTTAGCTATACAAACGATCTAGCCTTCAGCTATAAAAACGATCTCTCCTTTAGCTATACAAACGATATTTCCTTTAGCTATACAAAAGATCTTCAATTCAGCTATACAAACGATCTTTCCTTTAGCTATATAAACGGTCTTCCCTTTAGCTATACAAACGATCTTCCCTTCAGCTATGCAAACGATGTTACTTCATCTATACAAACGATCTCTCATTTAGCTATACAAACGAACTTTCCTTTAGCTATAGAAACGATCTTCCCTTCAGCTATACAAACAATCTTCCCTTCAGCTATACAAACGATCATTCCTCTAGCTATACAAACGATGTTTCCTTTAGCTATACAAACG
The DNA here is from genome assembly GCF_046866305.1 of Octopus bimaculoides. NCBI lineage: Eukaryota > Metazoa > Mollusca > Cephalopoda > Octopoda > Octopodidae > Octopus > Octopus bimaculoides. The sequence continues at coordinate 273,451 of NC_142949.1, read as the reverse complement.
ATCTACCCTTCAGCTATAAAAAAGATCTCTCCTTTAGCTATACAAACGATATTTCCTTTAGCTATACAAACGATCTTCAATTCAGCTATACAAACGATCTTTCCTTTAGCTATATAAACGTTCTTTCCTTAGCTATACAAACGATCTTTCCTTTAGCTGTACAAACGATCTTCCTGCAGCTATACAAACGACATACCTTTAGCTATACAAACGATCTTCCCTTCAGCTATACAAACGATCTCTACTTTAGCTATACAAACGATAATTCCTTTCGCTATACAAACGACCTTTCCTTTAGCTATACAAACGATCTTCCCTTTAGCTATACAAACTATCTTACCTTTAGCTATACAAACGATCTCCCCTTTAGCTGTACAAACGATCTTCCCTTCAGCTATACAAACGATCTTTCCTTTAGCTATATAAACGATCTTTCCTTTAGAAATACAAACGATCTTACGTCAGCTATACAAATGATATTTTCTTTAGCTATACAAACGACCATTCCTTTAGCTATACAAACGATGTTTCCTTTAGCTATACAAACGATCTTTGCTTTAGCTATACAAACGACCTTACATCAGCTATACAAACGATCTCACGTTTAGCTATACAAACGATCTTTCCTTTAGCTATGCAAACGATCTTTCCTTTAGCTATACAAACGAACTTCCCTTCAGCTATACAAACGATCTTTCCTTTAGCTATATAAACGAACTTCCCTCTAGCTATACAAACGATCTTTCCTTTAGCTATACAAACAATCTCCCCTTTAGCTGTACAAACTATCTTCCCTTCAGCTATACAAACGATCATTCCTTTAGCTATACAAACGATGTTTCCTTTAGCTATACAAACGATCTTTCCTTTAGCTATATAAACGAACTTCCCTCTAGCTATACAAACGATCTTTACTTTAGCTATACAAACGATCTCCCCTTTAGCTGTACAAACTATCTTCCCTTCAGCTATACAAACGATCATTCCTTTAGCTATACAAACGATCTTTCCTTTAGCTATACAAACGATCTTTCCTTTAGCTATACAAACGAACTTCCGATTAGCTATACAAACGATCTTTTCTTTAGCTATACAAACGATCTTCCCTTCAGCTATACAAACGATCTTACTTTAGTTATACAAACGATCTTTCCTTTAGCTATACAAACGATCTTCCCTTCAGCTAAGCAAACGATCTTTCCTTTAGCTATATAAACGATCTTTCCGTTAGCTATACAAACAACCTTACGTCAGCTATACAAACGATCTCTCCTTTAGCTATACAAACGATCTTTCATTTAGCTATACAAACGATCTTACTTCAGCTATACAAACGATCTCTCCTTTAGCTATACAAACGATCATTCCTTTAGCTATACAAACGATCTTCAATTCAGCTATACAAAAGATCTTTCCTTTAGCTATACAAACGATCTTACGTCAGCTATACAAACGATCTTTCCTTTAGCTATACAAACGATCTTACTTCAGCTATACAAACGATCTCTCCTTTAGCTATACAAACGATATTTCCTTTAGCTATACAAACGATCTTCAATTCAGCTATACAAACGATCTTTCCTTTAGCTATACAAACGATCTTACGTCAGCTATACAAACGATATTTCCTTTAGCTATACAAACGATCTTCAGCTATACAAACAATCTCTCCTTTAGCTATACAAACGATCTTTCCTTTAGCTATAAAAACGATCTTACTTCAGCTAAGCAAACGATCTCCCCATTAGCTATATAAACGATCTTTCCTTTGGCTATACAAACGATCTTTCCTTTAGCTATACAAACGGTCTTCCCTGTAGCTATACATACGATCTTTCCTTTGGCTATACAAACGATCTTACCTTTAGCTATACAACCGATCTTTCCTTTGGCTATACAACCGATCTTTCCTTTAGCTATACAAACGATCTTCCCTTTAGCTATACAAACAACATTCCTTTAGCTATACAAACGATCTCCCCTTTAGCTATAAAAACGATCTTTCCTTTAGCTATACAAACGATCTTACTTCAGCTATACAAACGATCTTTCCTTTAGCTATATAACCGATCTTTCCTTTAGCTATACAAACGATCTTACGTCAACTATACAAACGATCTTTCCTTTAGCTATACAAACGATCTTCAGCTATACAAACAATCTCTCCTTTAGCTATACAAACGATCTTACCTTCAGCTATACAAACCATGTTTCCATTAGCTCTACACCCGATCTCCCCTTTTGCTATACAAACGATCTTCCCTTCAGCTATACAAACGATCATTCCTTTAGCTATACAAACGATCTGACCTTCAGCTATACAAACCATCTTTCCATTAGCTCTACACCCGATCTCCCGTTTAGCTATAAAAACGATCTCTACTTTAGCTATACAAACGATCTTCCTTTCAGCTATACAAACGATCTTTCCTTTCGCTATACAAACGATCTTTCCTTTAGCTATACAAACGATCTGCCCTTTAGCTATAAAAACGATCTTTCCTTTAGCTATACAAACGATCTTACTTCAGCTATACAAACGATCTCTCCTTTAGCTCTACACACGATCTTTCCTTTAGCTATACAAACGATCTTTCCTTTAGCTATATAAACGATCTTCCCTTCAGCTATACAAATGATCTCTCCTTTAGCTACACAAACGATCATTCCTTTAGCTATACAAACGATCTTTCCTTTAGCTATACAAACGACATGCATTTAGCTATACAAACGATCTCCCGTTTAGCTGTACAAACGATCTTCACTTTAGCTATACAAACGATCTTCCCTTCAGCTATGCAACCGATGTTACTTCATCTATACAAACGATCTCACCTTTAGCTATACAAACGATCTTTCTTTAGCTATACAAACGATCTTCCCTTCAGCTATACAAACTATCTTCCCTTCAGCTATACAAACGATCTTTCCTTTAGCTATACAAACGATCTTCCCTTTCGCTATACAAACAACATTCCTTTAGCTATACAAATAATCTCCCCTTTAACTATAAAAACGGTCTTTCCTTTAGCTCTACAAACGATATTTCCTTTAGCTAAACAAACGATCTTCCCTTCAGCTATACAAACGATCTGTCCATTAGCTATACAAACGATATTTCCTCTAGCTATACAAACGATGTTTCCTATAGCTATACAAACGATCTTTCCTTTTGCTATACAAACGATCTCTCCTTTAGCTATACAAACGATATTTCCTTTAGCTATACAAAAGATCTTCAATTCAGCTATACAAACGATCTTTCCTTTAGCTATATAAACGATCTTCCCTTTAGCTATACAAACGATCTTCCCTTCAGCTATGCAAACGGTGTTACTTCATCTATACAAACGATCTCTCATTTAGCTATACAAACGAACTTTCCTTTAGCTATAGAAACGATCATTCCTCTAGCTATACAAACGATCTTCCCTTCAGCTAAGCAAACGATCTTTCCTTTAGCTATATAAACGATCTTTCCGTTAGCTATACAAACGACCTTACGTCAGCTATACAAACGATCACTCCTTTAGCTATACAAACGATATTTCCTTTAGCTATACAAACGATCTTACTTCAGCTATACAAACGATCTCTCCTTTAGCTATACAAACGATATTTCCTTTAGCTATACAAACGATCTTCAATTCAGCTATACAAACGATCTTTCCTTTAGCTATACAAACGATCTTTCCTTTAGCTATACAAACGATCTTCAGCTATACAAACAATCCCTCCTTTAGCTATACAAACGATCTTTCCTTTAGCTATAAAAACGATCTTACTTCAGCTAAGCAAACGATATCCCCTTTAGCTATATAAACGATCTTTCCTTTAGCTATACAAACGATCTTCCCTTTAGCTATACATACGATCTTTCCTTTGGCTATACAAACGATCTTTCCTTTAGCTATACAAACGGTCTTCCCTGTAGCTATACATACGATCTTTCCTTTGGCTATCCAAAGATCTGTCCTTTGGCTACACAAACGATCTTTTATTTAGCTATACAAACGATCTTTCCTTTGGCTATACAAACGATCTTCCCTTTAGCTATACAAACGATCTTTCCTTTAGCTATACAAACGATCTTCCCTTTAGCTATACAAACGATCATTCTTTGGCTGTACAAACGACTTTTCATTTAGCTATACAACCGAGCTTTCCTTTGGCTATACAAACGATCTTTCCTTTCGCTATAGAAACGGTCATTCATTTAGCTATACAAACGATCTTTCCTTTGGCTATACAAACGATCTTCCCTTCAGCTATACAAACGATCCTTCCTTTGGCTATACAAACGATCTTTCCTTTGGCTATACAAAAGATCTTTCCTTTGGCTATACAAAAGATCTTTCCTGTAGCTATACAAATTATGTGTTCTTTGGCTATATAAACGATCTTCCCTTTAGCTATACAAACGATAATTCCTTTGGCTATACAAACGATCCTTCCTTTGGCTATACAATCGATCTTTCTTTTGGCTATACAAACGAACTTTCCTTTAGCTATACAAACGATCTTCCCGTCAGCTATACAAACTATCTTCCCTTCAGCTATACAAACGATCATTCCTTTAGCTATACAAAAGATGTTTCCTTTAGCTATACAAACGATCTTTCCTGCAGCTATACAAACGATCTTACTTTAGTTATACAAACGATCTCTCCTTTAGCTATACAAACGATCTCTCCTTTAGCTATACAATCGATCTTTCCTTTAGCTATACAAACGATCTTCCCTTCAGCTAAGCAAACGATCTTTCCTTTAGCTATATAAACGATCTTTCCGTTAGCTATACAAACGACCGTACGTCAGCTATATAAACGATCTCTCCTTTAGCTATACAAACGATCTTCTCTTTCGCTATACAAACGACATTCCTTTAGCTATACAAACGATCTCCCCTTTAGTTATAAAAACGATCTTTCCTTTAGCTATACAAACGATCTTACTTCAGCTATACAAACGAGCTCTCCTTTAGCTATACAAACGATATTTCCTTTAGCTATACAAACGATCTTCAATTCAGCTATACAAACGATCTTTCCTTTAGCTATACAAACGATCTTACGTCAGCTATACAAACGATCTTTCCTTTAGCTATACAAACGATCTTCAGCTATACAAACAATCTCTCCTTTAGCTATACAAACGATCTTTCCTTTAGCTATAAAAACGATCTTACTTCAGCTAAGCAAACGATCTCCCCTTTAGCTATATAAACGATCTTTCCTTTAGCTATACAAACGATCTTCCCTTTAGCTATACATACGATCTTTCCTTTGGCTATACAAACGATCTTTCCTTTAGCTATACAAACGGTCTTCCCTGTAGCTATACATACGATCTTTCCTTTGGCTATACAAACGATCTTTCCTTTGGCTACACAAACGATCTTTTCTTTAGCTATACAAACGATCTTCCCTTTAGCTATACATACGATCTTTCCTTTGGCTATAAAAACGATCTTTCCTTTAGCTATACAACCGATCTTTCCTTTGGCTATACAAACGATCTTCCCTTTAGCTATACAAACGATCTTTTCTTTAGCAATACAAACGATCTTCCCTTTAGCTATACAAACGATCATTCCTTTGGCTGTACAAACGACCTTTCATTTAGCTATACAACCGATCTTTCCTTTCGCTATACAAACGATCTTTCCTTTCGCTATAGAAACGATCATTCATTTAGCAATACAAACGATCTTTCCTTTGGCTATACAAACGATCTTCCCTTCAGCTATACAAACGATCTTTCCTTTGGCTATACAAACGATCTTTCCTTTGGCTATACAAAAGATCTTTCCTTTGGCTATACAAAAGATCTTTCCTGTAGCTATACAAATTATGTGTTCTTTGGCTATATAAACGATCTTCCCTTTAGCTATACAAACGATAATTCCTTTGGCTATACAAACGATCCTTCCTTTGGCTATACAATCGTTCTTTCTTTTGGCTATACAAACGAACTTTCCTTTAGCTATACAAACGATCTTCCCGTCAGCTATACAAACTATCTTCCCTTCAGCTATACAAACGATCATTCCTTTAGCTATACAAAAGATGTTTCCTTTAGCTATACAAACGATCTTTCCTGCAGCTATACAAACGATCTTACTTTAGTTATACAAACGATCTCTCCTTTAGCTATACAAACGATCTCTCCTTTAGCTATACAAAAGATCTTTCCTTTAGCTATACAAACGATCTTCCCTTCAGCTAAGCAAACGATCTTTCCTTTAGCTATAAAAACGATCTTTCCTTTAGCTATACAAACGATCTTACTTCAGCTATACAAACGATCTCTCCTTTAGCTCTACACACGATCTTTCCTTTAGCTATACAAACGATCTTTCCTTTAGCTATATAAACGATCTTCCCTTCAGCTATACAAATGATCTCTCCTTTAGCTACACAAACGATCATTCCTTTAGCTATACAAACGATCTTTCCTTTAGCTATACAAACGACATGCATTTAGCTATACAAACGATCTCCCGTTTAGCTGTACAAACGATCTTCACTTTAGCTATACAAACGATCTTCCCTTCAGCTATGCAACCGATGTTACTTCATCTATACAAACGATCTCACCTTTAGCTATACAAACGATCTTTCTTTAGCTATACAAACGATCTTCCCTTCAGCTATACAAACTATCTTCCCTTCAGCTATACAAACGATCTTTCCTTTAGCTATACAAACGATCTTCCCTTTCGCTATACAAACAACATTCCTTTAGCTATACAAATAATCTCCCCTTTAACTATAAAAACGGTCTTTCCTTTAGCTCTACAAACGATATTTCCTTTAGCTAAACAAACGATCTTCCCTTCAGCTATACAAACGATCTGTCCATTAGCTATACAAACGATATTTCCTCTAGCTATACAAACGATGTTTCCTATAGCTATACAAACGATCTTTCCTTTTGCTATACAAACGATCTCTCCTTTAGCTATACAAACGATATTTCCTTTAGCTATACAAAAGATCTTCAATTCAGCTATACAAACGATCTTTCCTTTAGCTATATAAACGATCTTCCCTTTAGCTATACAAACGATCTTCCCTTCAGCTATGCAAACGATGTTACTTCATCTATACAAACGATCTCTCATTTAGCTATACAAACGAACTTTCCTTTAGCTATAGAAACGATCATTCCTCTAGCTATACAAACGATCTTCCCTTCAGCTAAGCAAACGATCTTTCCTTTAGCTATATAAACGATCTTTCCGTTAGCTATACAAACGACCTTACGTCAGCTATACAAACGATCACTCCTTTAGCTATACAAACGATATTTCCTTTAGCTATACAAACGATCTTACTTCAGCTATACAAACGATCTCTCCTTTAGCTATACAAACGATATTTCCTTTAGCTATACAAACGATCTTCAATTCAGCTATACAAACGATCTTTCCTTTAGCTATACAAACGATCTTTCCTTTAGCTATACAAACGATCTTCAGCTATACAAACAATCCCTCCTTTAGCTATACAAACGATCTTTCCTTTAGCTATAAAAACGATCTTACTTCAGCTAAGCAAACGATATCCCCTTTAGCTATATAAACGATCTTTCCTTTAGCTATACAAACGATCTTCCCTTTAGCTATACATACGATCTTTCCTTTGGCTATACAAACGATCTTTCCTTTAGCTATACAAACGGTCTTCCCTGTAGCTATACATACGATCTTTCCTTTGGCTATCCAAAGATCTGTCCTTTGGCTACACAAACGATCTTTTATTTAGCTATACAAACGATCTTTCCTTTGGCTATACAAACGATCTTCCCTTTAGCTATACAAACGATCTTTCCTTTAGCTATACAAACGATCTTCCCTTTAGCTATACAAACGATCATTCTTTGGCTGTACAAACGACTTTTCATTTAGCTATACAACCGAGCTTTCCTTTGGCTATACAAACGATCTTTCCTTTCGCTATAGAAACGGTCATTCATTTAGCTATACAAACGATCTTTCCTTTGGCTATACAAACGATCTTCCCTTCAGCTATACAAACGATCCTTCCTTTGGCTATACAAACGATCTTTCCTTTGGCTATACAAAAGATCTTTCCTTTGGCTATACAAAAGATCTTTCCTGTAGCTATACAAATTATGTGTTCTTTGGCTATATAAACGATCTTCCCTTTAGCTATACAAACGATAATTCCTTTGGCTATACAAACGATCCTTCCTTTGGCTATACAATCGATCTTTCTTTTGGCTATACAAACGAACTTTCCTTTAGCTATACAAACGATCTTCCCGTCAGCTATACAAACTATCTTCCCTTCAGCTATACAAACGATCATTCCTTTAGCTATACAAAAGATGTTTCCTTTAGCTATACAAACGATCTTTCCTGCAGCTATACAAACGATCTTACTTTAGTTATACAAACGATCTCTCCTTTAGCTATACAAACGATCTCTCCTTTAGCTATACAATCGATCTTTCCTTTAGCTATACAAACGATCTTCCCTTCAGCTAAGCAAACGATCTTTCCTTTAGCTATATAAACGATCTTTCCGTTAGCTATACAAACGACCGTACGTCAGCTATATAAACGATCTCTCCTTTAGCTATACAAACGATCTTCTCTTTAGCTATACAAACGACATTCCTTTAGCTATACAAACGATCTCCCCTTTAGTTATAAAAACGATCTTTCCTTTAGCTATACAAACGATCTTACTTCAGCTATACAAACGAGCTCTCCTTTAGCTATACAAACGATATTTCCTTTAGCTATACAAACGATCTTCAATTCAGCTATACAAACGATCTTTCCTTTAGCTATACAAACGATCTTACGTCAGCTATACAAACGATCTTTCCTTTAGCTATACAAACGATCTTCAGCTATACAAACAATCTCTCCTTTAGCTATACAAACGATCTTTCCTTTAGCTATAAAAACGATCTTACTTCAGCTAAGCAAACGATCTCCGCTTTAGCTATATAAACGATCTTTCCTTTAGCTATACAAACGATCTTCCCTTTAGCTATACATACGATCTTTCCTTTGGCTATACAAACGATCTTTCCTTTAGCTATACAAACGGTCTTCCCTGTAGCTATACATACGATCTTTCCTTTGGCTATACAAACGATCTTTCCTTTGGCTACACAAACGATCTTTTCTTTAGCTATACAAACGATCTTCCCTTTAGCTATACATACGATCTTTCCTTTGGCTATAAAAACGATCTTTCCTTTAGCTATACAACCGATCTTTCCTTTGGCTATACAAACGATCTTCCCTTTAGCTATACAAACGATCTTTTCTTTAGCAATACAAACGATCTTCCCTTTAGCTATACAAACGATCATTCCTTTGGCTGTACAAACGACCTTTCATTTAGCTATACAACCGATCTTTCCTTTCGCTATACAAACGATCTTTCCTTTCGCTATAGAAACGATCATTCATTTAGCAATACAAACGATCTTTCCTTTGGCTATACAAACGATCTTCCCTTCAGCTATACAAACGATCTTTCCTTTGGCTATACAAACGATCTTTCCTTTGGCTATACAAAAGATCTTTCCTTTGGCTATACAAAAGATCTTTCCTGTAGCTATACAAATTATGTGTTCTTTGGCTATATAAACGATCTTCCCTTTAGCTATACAAACGATAATTCCTTTGGCTATACAAACGATCCTTCCTTTGGCTATACAATCGTTCTTTCTTTTGGCTATACAAACGAACTTTCCTTTAGCTATACAAACGATCTTCCCGTCAGCTATACAAACTATCTTCCCTTCAGCTATACAAACGATCATTCCTTTAGCTATACAAAAGATGTTTCCTTTAGCTATACAAACGATCTTTCCTGCAGCTATACAAACGATCTTACTTTAGTTATACAAACGATCTCTCCTTTAGCTATACAAACGATCTCTCCTTTAGCTATACAAAAGATCTTTCCTTTAGCTATACAAACGATCTTCCCTTCAGCTAAGCAAACGATCTTTCCTTTAGCTATATAAACGATCTTTCCGTTAGCTATACAAACGACCTTACGTCAGCTATACAAACGATCTCTCCTTTAGCTATACAAGCGATCTTCTCTTTAGCTATACAAACGACATTCCTTTAGCTATACAAACGATCTCCCCTTTAGTTATAAAAACGATCTTTCCTTTAGCTATACAAACGATCTTACTTCAGCTATACAAACGATCTCTCCTTTAGCTATACAAACGATATTTCCTTTAGCTATACAAACGATCTTCAATTTAGCTATACAAACGATCTTTCCTTTAGCTATACAAACGAACTTCCCTTCAGCTATGCAAACGATCTTTCCTTTAGCTATACAAACTATCTTTCCTGTAGCTATACAAACGATCTTTCCTTTAGCTATACAAACGAACTTCCCTTCAGCTATGCAAACGATCTTTCCTTTAGCTATACAAACTATCTTTCCTGTAGCTATACAAACGATCTCCCCTTTAGCAGTACAAACGATCTCTCCTTTAGCTATACAAACGATATACAAACGACCTTACTTCAGCTATACAAACGATCTCTCCTTTAGCTATACAAACGATCTTCAATTCAGCTATACAAACGATCTTTCCTTTAGCTATATAAACGATCTTCCCTTCAGCTATACAAACGATCTCTCCTTTAGCTATACAAACGATCATTACTTTAGCTATACAAACGATCTTTCCTTTAGCTATACAAACGACATGCATTTAGCTATACAAACGATCTCCCGTCTAGCTGTACAAACGATCTTCCCTTCAGCTATGCAAACGATGTTACTTCATCTATACAAACGATCTCTCCTTTAGCTATACAAACGATCTTTCTTTAGCTATACAAACGATCTTCCCTTCAGCTATACGAACTATCTTCCCTTTAGCTATACAAACGATCTTTCCATTAGCTATACAAACGATCTTCCCTTTAGCTATACAAACGACATTCCTTTAGCTATACACACGATCTTTCCTTTGGCTATACAAATGATCTTTCCTTTAGCTATACAAACGGTCTTCCCTGTAGCTATACATACGATCTTTCCTTTGGCTATACAAACGATCTTTCCGTTGGCTACACAAACGATCTTTTCTTTAGCTATACAAACGATCTTCCCTTTAGCTATACATACGATCTTTCCTTTGGCTATAAAAACGATCTTTCCTTTAGCTATACAACCGAACTTTCCTTTGGCTATACAAACGATCTTCCCTTTAGCTATACAAACGATCTTTTCTTTAGCTATACAAACGATCTTCCCTTTAGCTATACAAACGATCATTCCTTTGGCTGTACAAACGACCTTTCATTTAGCTATACAACCGATCTTTCCTTTCGCTATACAAACGATCTTTCCTTTCGCTATAGAAACGATCATTCATTTAGCTATACAAAGGATCTTTCCTTTGGCTATACAAACGATCTTCCCTTCAGCTATACAAACGATCTTTCCTTTGGCTATACAAACGATCTTTCCTTTGGTTATACAAAAGATCTTTCCTTTGGCTATACAAAAGATCTTTCCTGTAGCTATACAAATTATGTGTTCTTTGGCTATATAAACGATCTTCCCTTTAGCTATACAAACGATGTTACTTCATCTATACAAACGATCTCCCGTTTAGCTGTACAAACGATCTTCCCTTCAGCTATGCAAACGATGTTACTTCATCTATACAAACGATCTCTCCTTTAGCTATACAAACGATCTTTCTTTAGCTATACAAACGATCTTCCCTTCAGCTATACGAACTATCTTCCCTTTAGCTATACAAACGATCTTTCCATTAGCTATACAAACGATCTTCCCTTTAGCTATACAAACGACATTCCTTTAGCTATACACACGATCTTACTTCAGCTATACAAACGATCTCTCCTTTAGCTATACAAACGATATACATACGACGTTACTTCAGCTATACAAACGATCTTCCCTTTAGCTGTACAAACGATCTTTCCTTTAGCTGTACAAACGATCTTCCCTTCAGCTATACAAACTATCTTCCCTTCAGCTATACAAACGATCATTCCTTTTGCTATACAAACGATGTTTCCTTTAGCTATACAAACGATCTTTCCTTTAGCTATACAAACGATCTTTCTTTTAGCTATACAAACGATCCTTCCTTTAGCTATACAACCGATCTTCCCGTCAGCTATACAAACTATCTTCCCTTCAGCTATACAAACGATAATTCCTTTGGCTATACAAACGATCCTTCCTTTGGCTATACAATCGATCTTTCTTTTGGCTATACAAACGAACTTTCCTTTAGCTATACAAACGTTCTTCCCGTCAGCTATACAAACTATCTTCCCTTCAGCTATACAAACGATCATTCCTTTAGCTATATAAAAGATGTTTCCTTTAGCTATACAAAGGATCTTTCCTGCAGCTATACAAACGATCTTACTTTAGTTATACAAACGATCTCTCCTTTAGCTATACAAACGATCTCTCCTTTAGCTATACAAACGATCTTTCCTTTAGCTATATAAACGATCTTTCCGTTAGCTATACAAACGACCTTACGTCAGCTATACAAACGATCTCTCCTTTAGCTATACAAACGATCTTACTTCAGCTATACAAACGATCTCTCCTTTAGCTATACAAACGATATTTCCTTTAGCTATACAAACGATCTTCAATTCAGCTATACAAACGATCTTTCCTTTAGCTATACAAACGATCTTACGTCAGCTATACAAACGATCTTTCCTTTAGCTATACAAACGATCTTCTCTTTAGCTATACAAACGACATTCCTTTAGCTATACAAACGATCTCCCCTTTAGTTATAAAAACGATCTTTCCTTTAGCTATACAAACGATATTACTTCAGCTATACAAACGATCTCTCCTTTAGCTATACAAACGATCTTCAATTCAGCTATACAAACGATCTTTCCTTTAGCTATACAAACGATCTTACGTCAGCTATACAAACGATCTTTCCTTTAGCTATACAAACGATCTTCAGCTATACAAACAATCCCTCCTTTAGCTATACAAACGATCTTTCCTTTAGCTATAAAAACGATCTTACTTCAGCTAAGCAAACGATCTCCCCTTTAGCTATATAAACGATCTTTCCTTTAGCTATACAAACGATCTTCCCTTTAGCTATACATACGATCTTTCCTTTGGCTATACAAACGATCTTTCCTTTAGCTATACAAACGGTCTTCCCTGTAGCTATACATACGATCTTTCCTTTGGCTATACAAACGATCCGTCCTTTGGCTACACAAACGATCTTTTCTTTAGCTATACAAACGATCTTTCCTTTGGCTATACAAACGATCTTCCCTTTAGCTATACAAACGATCTTTCCTTTAGCTATACAAACGATCTTCCCTTTAGCTATACAAACGATCATTCCTTTGGCTGTACAAACGACTTTTCATTTAGCTATACAACCGATCTTTCCTTTGGCTATACAAACGATCTTTCCTTTCGCTATAGAAACGGTCATTCATTTAGCTATACAAACGATCCTTCCTTTGGCTATACAAACGATCTTTCCTTTGGCTATACAAAAGATCTTTCCTTTGGCTATACAAAAGATCTTTCCTGTAGCTATACAAATTATGTGTTCTTTGGCTATATAAACGATCTTCCCTTTAGCTATACAAACGATAATTCCTTTGGCTATACAAACGATCCATCCTTTGGCTATACAATCGATCTTTCTTTTGGCTATACAAACGAACTTTCCTTTAGCTATACAAACGATCTTCCCGTCAGCTATACAAAAGATGTTTCCTTTAGCTATACAAACGATCTTTCCTGCAGCTATACAAACGATCTTACTTTAGTTATACAAACGATCTCTCCTTTAGCTATACAAACGATCTCTCCTTTAGCTATACAAACGATCTTTCCTTTAGCTATACAAACGATCTTCCCTTCAGCTAAGCAAACGATCTTTCCTTTAGCTATATAAACGATCTTTCCGTTAGCTATACAAACGACCTTACGTCAGCTATATAAACGATCTCTCCTTTAGCTATACAAACGATCTTCTCTTTAGCTATACAAACGACATTCCTTTAGCTATACAAACGATCTCCCCTTCAGTTATAAAAACGATCTTTCCTTTAGCTATACAAACGATCTTACTGCAGCTATACAAACGATCTCTCCTTTAGCTATACAAACGATATTTCCTTTAGCTATACAAACGATCTTCAATTCAGCTATACAAACGATCTTTCCTTTAGCTATACAAACGATCTTACGTCAGCTATACAAACGATCTTTCCTTTAGCTATACAAACGATCTTCAGCTATACAAACAATCTCTCCTTTAGCTATACAAACGCTCTTTCCTTTAGCTATAAAAACGATCTTACTTCAGCTAAGCAAACGATCTCCCCTTTAGCTATATAAACGATCTTTCCTTTAGCTATACAAACGATCTTCCCTTTAGCTATACATACGATCTTTCCTTTGGCTATACAAACGATCTTTCCTTTAGCTATACAAACGGTCTTCCCTGTAGCTATACATACGATCTTTCCTTTGGCTATACAAACGATCTTTCCTTTGGCTACACAAACGACCTTTTCTTTAGCTATACAAACGATCTTCCCTTTAGCTATACATACGATCTTTCCTTTGTCTATAAGAACGATCTTTCCTTTAGCTATACAACCGATCTTTCCTTTGGCTATACAAACGATCTTCCCTTTAGCTATACAAACGATCTTTTCTTTAGCTATACAAACGATCTTCCCTTTAGCTATACAAACGATCATTCCTTTGGCTGTACAAACGACCTTTCATTTAGCTATACAACCGATCTTTCCTTTGGCTATACAAACGATCTTTCCTTTCGCTATAGAAACGATCATTCATTTAGCTATATAAACGATCTTTCCTTTGGCTATACAAACGATCTTCCCTTCAGCTATACAAACGATCTTTCCTTTGGCTATACAAACGATCTTTCCTTTGGCTATACAAAAGATCTTTCCTTTGGCTATACAACAGATCTTTCCTGTAGCTATACAAATTATGTGTTCTTTGGCTATATAAACGATCTTCCCTTTAGCTATACAAACGATAATTCCTTTGGCTATACAAACGATCCTTCCTTTGGCTATACAATCGTTCTTTCTTTTGGCTATACAAACGAACTTTCCTTTAGCTATACAAACGATCTTCCAGTCAGCTATACAAACTATTTTCCCTTCAGCTATACAAACGATCATTCCTTTAGCTATACAAAAGATGTTTCCTTTAGCTATACAAACGATCTTTCCTTTAGCTATACAAACGATATTACTTTAATTATACAAACGAGCTCTCCTTTAGCTATACAAACGATCTCTCCTTTAGCTATACAAACGATCTTTCCTTTAGCTATACAAACGATCTTCCCTTCAGCTAAGCAAACGATCTTTCCTTTAGCTATATAAACGATCTTTCCGTTAGCTATACAAACGACCTTACGTCAGCTATACAAACGATCTCTCCTTTAGCTATACAAACGATCTTCTCTTTAGCTATACAAACGACATTCCTTTAGCTATACAAACGATCTCCCCTTTAGTTATAAAAACGATCTTTCCTTTAGCTATACAAACGATCTTACTTCAGCTATACAAACGATCTCTCCTTTAGCTATACAAACGATATTTCCTTTAGCTATACAAACGATCTTCAATTTAGCTATACAAACGATCTTTCCTTTAGCTATACAAACGATCTTACGTCAGCTATACAAACGATCTTTCCTTTAGCTATACAAACGATCTTCAGCTATACAAACAATCTCTCCTTTAGCTATACAAACGATCTTTCCTTTAGCTACAAAAACGATCTTACTTCAGCTAAGCAAACGATCTCCCCTTTAGCTATATAAACGATCTTTCCTTTAGCTATACAAACGATCTTCCCTTTAGCTATACATACGATCTTTCCTTTGGCTATACAAACGATCTTTCCTTTAGCTATACAAACGGTCTTCCCTGTAGCTATACATACGATCTTTCCTTTGGCTATACAAACGATCTTTCCTTTGGCTACACAAACGATCTTTTCTTTAGCTATACAAACGATCTTCCCTTTAGCTATACATACGATCTTTCCTTTGGCTATAAAAACGATCTTTCCTTTAGCTATACAACCGATCTTTCCTTTGGCTATACAAACGATCTTCCCTTTAGCTATACAAACGATCTTTTCTTTAGCTATACAAACGATCTTCCCTTTAGCTATACAAACGATCATTCCTTTGGCTGTACAAACGACCTTTCATTTAGCTATACAACCGATCTTTCCTTTGGCTATACAAACGATCTTTCCTTTCGCTATAGAAACGATCATTCATTTAGCTATACAAACGATCTTTCCTTTGGCTATACAAACGATCTTTCCTTTGGCTATACAAAAGATCTTTCTTTTGGCTATACAAAAGATCTTTCCTGTAGCTATACAAATTATGTGTTCTTTGGCTATATAAACGATCTTCCCTTTAGCTATACAAACGATAATTCCTTTGGCTATACAAACGATCCTTCCTTTGGCTATACAATCGATCTTTCTTTTGGCTATACAAACGAACTTTCCTTTAGCTATACAAACGATCTTCCCGTCAGCTATACAAACTATCTTCCCTTCAGCTATACAAACGATCATTCCTTTAGCTATACAAAAGATGTTTCCTTTAGCTATACAAACGATCTTTCCTGCAGCTATACAAACGATCTTACTTTAGTTATACAAACGATCTCTCCTTTAGCTATACAAACGATCTCTCCTTTAGCTATACAAACGATCTTTCCTTTAGCTATACAAACGATCTTCCCTTCAGCTAAGCAAACGATCTTTCCTTTAGCTATATAAACGATCTTTCCGTTAGCTATACAAACGACCTTACGTCAGCTATACAAACGATCTCTCCTTTAGCTATACAAACGATCTTTCCTTTAGCTATACAAACGATCTTACTTCAGCTATACAAACGATCTCTCCTTTAGCTATACAAACGATATTTCCTTTAGCTATACAAACGATCTTCAATTCAGCTATACAAACGATCTTTCCTTTAGCTATACAAACGATCTTACGTCAGCTATACAAACGATCTTTCCTTTAGCTATACAAACGATCTTCTCTTTAGCTATACAAACGACATTCCTTTAGCTATACAAACGATCTCTCCTTTAGCTATACAAACGATATTTCCTTTAGCTATACAAACGATCATCAAATCAGCTATACAAACGATCTTTCCTTTAGCTATACAAACGATCTTACGTCAGCTATACAAACGATCTTTCCTTTAGCTATACAAACGATCTTCAGCTATACAAACAATCTCTCCTTTAGCTATACAAACGATCTTTCCTTTAGCTATAAAAACGATCTTACTTCAGCTAAGCAAACGATCTCCCCTTTAGCTATATAAACGATCTTTCCTTTAGCTATACAAACGATCTTCCCTTTAGCTATACATACGATCTTTCCTTTAGCTATACAAACGATAATTCCTTTGGCTATACAAACGATCTTTCCTTTGGCTATACAATCGATCTTTCTTTTGGCTATACAAACGAACTTTCCTTTAGCTATACAAACGATCTTCCCGTCGGCTATACAAACTATCTTCCCTTCAGCTATACAAACGATCATTCCTTTAGCTATACAAAAGATGTTTCCTTTAGCTATACAAACGATCTTTCCTGCAGCTATACAAACGATCTTACTTTAGTTATACAAACGATCTCTCCTTTAGCTATACAAACGATCTCTCCTTTAGCTATACAAACGACCTTACGTCAGCTATACAAACGATCTCTCCTTTAGCTATACAAACGATCTTTCCTTTAGCTATACAAACGATCTTACTTCAGCTGTACAAACGATCTCTCGTTTAGCTATACAAACGATATTTCCTTTAGTTATACATACGATCTTCAATTCAGCTATACAAACGATCTTTCCTTTTGCTATACAAACGATCTTACGTCAGCTATACAAACGATCTTTCCTTTAGCTATACAAACGATCTTCTCTTTAGCTATACAAACGACATTCCTTTAGCTATACAAACGATCTCCCCTTTAGTTATAAAAACGATCTTTCCTTTAGCTATACAAACGATCTTACTTCAGCTATACAAACGATCTCTCCTTTAGCTATGCAAACGATATTTCCTTTAGCTATACAAACGATCTTCAATTCAGCTATACAAACGATCTTTCCTTTAGCTATACAAACGATCTTACGTCAGCTATACAAACGATCTTTCCTTTAGCTATACAAACGATCTTCAGCTATACAAACAATCTCTCCTTTAGCTATACAAACGATCTTCCCTTCAGCTAAGCAAACGATCTTTCCTTTAGCTATATAAACGATCTTTCCGTTAGCTATACAAACGACCTTACGTCAGCTATACAAACGATCTCTCCTTTAGCTATACAAACGATCTTCTCTTTAGCTATACAAACGACATTCCTTTAGCTATACAAACGATCTCCCCTTTAGTTATAAAAACGATCTTTCCTTTAGCTATACAAACGATCTTACTTCAGCTATACAAACGATCTCTCCTTTAGCTATACAAACGATATTTCCTTTAGCTATACAAACGATCTTCAATTTAGCTATACAAACGATCTTTCCTTTAGCTATACAAACGATCTTACGTCAGCTATACAAACGATCTTTCCTTTAGCTATACAAACGATCTTCAGCTATACAAACAATCTCTCCTTTAGCTATACAAACGATCTTTCCTTTAGCTACAAAAACGATCTTACTTCAGCTAAGCAAACGATCTCCCCTTTAGCTATATAAACGATCTTTCCTTTAGCTATACAAACGATCTTCCCTTTAGCTATACATACGATCTTTCCTTTGGCTATACAAACGATCTTTCCTTTAGCTATACAAACGGTCTTCCCTGTAGCTATACATACGATCTTTCCTTTGGCTATACAAACGATCTTTCCTTTGGCTACACAAACGATCTTTTCTTTAGCTATACAAACGATCTTCCCTTTAGCTATACATACGATCTTTCCTTTGGCTATAAAAACGATCTTTCCTTTAGCTATACAACCGATCTTTCCTTTGGCTATACAAACGATCTTCCCTTTAGCTATACAAACGATCTTTTCTTTAGCTATACAAACGATCTTCCCTTTAGCTATACAAACGATCATTCCTTTGGCTGTACAAACGACCTTTCATTTAGCTATACAACCGATCTTTCCTTTGGCTATACAAACGATCTTTCCTTTCGCTATAGAAACGATCATTCATTTAGCTATACAAACGATCTTTCCTTTGGCTATACAAACGATCTTTCCTTTGGCTATACAAAAGATCTTTCTTTTGGCTATACAAAAGATCTTTCCTGTAGCTATACAAATTATGTGTTCTTTGGCTATATAAACGATCTTCCCTTTAGCTATACAAACGATAATTCCTTTGGCTATACAAACGATCCTTCCTTTGGCTATACAATCGATCTTTCTTTTGGCTATACAAACGAACTTTCCTTTAGCTATACAAACGATCTTCCCGTCAGCTATACAAACTATCTTCCCTTCAGCTATACAAACGATCATTCCTTTAGCTATACAAAAGATGTTTCCTTTAGCTATACAAACGATCTTTCCTGCAGCTATACAAACGATCTTACTTTAGTTATACAAACGATCTCTCCTTTAGCTATACAAACGATCTCTCCTTTAGCTATACAAACGATCTTTCCTTTAGCTATACAAACGATCTTCCCTTCAGCTAAGCAAACGATCTTTCCTTTAGCTATATAAACGATCTTTCCGTTAGCTATACAAACGACCTTACGTCAGCTATACAAACGATCTCTCCTTTAGCTATACAAACGATCTTTCCTTTAGCTATACAAACGATCTTACTTCAGCTATACAAACGATCTCTCCTTTAGCTATACAAACGATATTTCCTTTAGCTATACAAACGATCTTCAATTCAGCTATACAAACGATCTTTCCTTTAGCTATACAAACGATCTTACGTCAGCTATACAAACGATCTTTCCTTTAGCTATACAAACGATCTTCTCTTTAGCTATACAAACGACATTCCTTTAGCTATACAAACGATCTCTCCTTTAGCTATACAAACGATATTTCCTTTAGCTATACAAACGATCATCAAATCAGCTATACAAACGATCTTTCCTTTAGCTATACAAACGATCTTACGTCAGCTATACAAACGATCTTTCCTTTAGCTATACAAACGATCTTCAGCTATACAAACAATCTCTCCTTTAGCTATACAAACGATCTTTCCTTTAGCTATAAAAACGATCTTACTTCAGCTAAGCAAACGATCTCCCCTTTAGCTATATAAACGATCTTTCCTTTAGCTATACAAACGATCTTCCCTTTAGCAATACATACGATCTTTCCTTTAGCTATACAAACGATAATTCCTTTGGCTATACAAACGATCTTTCCTTTGGCTATACAATCGATCTTTCTTTTGGCTATACAAACGAACTTTCCTTTAGCTATACAAACGATCTTCCCGTCGGCTATACAAACTATCTTCCCTTCAGCTATACAAACGATCATTCCTTTAGCTATACAAAAGATGTTTCCTTTAGCTATACAAACGATCTTTCCTGCAGCTATACAAACGATCTTACTTTAGTTATACAAACGATCTCTCCTTTAGCTATACAAACGATCTCTCCTTTAGCTATACAAACGACCTTACGTCAGCTATACAAACGATCTCTCCTTTAGCTATACAAACGATCTTTCCTTTAGCTATACAAACGATCTTACTTCAGCTGTACAAACGATCTCTCGTTTAGCTATACAAACGATATTTCCTTTAGTTATACATACGATCTTCAATTCAGCTATACAAACGATCTTTCCTTTTGCTATACAAACGATCTTACGTCAGCTATACAAACGATCTTTCCTTTAGCTATACAAACGATCTTCTCTTTAGCTATACAAACGACATTCCTTTAGCTATACAAACGATCTCCCCTTTAGTTATAAAAACGATCTTTCCTTTAGCTATACAAACGATCTTACTTCAGCTATACAAACGATCTCTCCTTTAGCTATGCAAACGATATTTCCTTTAGCTATACAAACGATCTTCAATTCAGCTATACAAACGATCTTTCCTTTAGCTATACAAACGATCTTACGTCAGCTATACAAACGATCTTTCCTTTAGCTATACAAACGATCTTCAGCTATACAAACAATCTCTCCTTTAGCTATACAAACGATCTTTCCTTTAGCTATAAAAACGATCTTACTTCAGCTAAGCAAACGATCTCCCCTTTAGCTATATAAACGATCTTTCCTTTAGCTATACAAACGATCTTCCCTTTAGCTATACATACGATCTTTCCTTTGGCTATACAAACGATCTTTCCTTTAGCTATACAAACGGTCTTCCCTGTAGCTATACATACGATCTTTCCTTTGGCTATACAAACGATCTTTCCTTTGGCTACACAAACGATCTTTTCTTTAGCTATACAAACGATCTTTCCTTTGGCTATACAAACGATCTTCCCTTTAGCTATACAAACGATCTTTCCTTTAGCTATACAAACGATCTTCCCTTTAGCTATACAAACGATCATTCCTTTGGCTGTACAAACGACTTTTCATTTAGCTATACAACCGATCTTTCCTTTGGCTATACAAACGATCTTTCCTTTCGCTATAGAAACGGTCATTCATTTAGCTATACA
The DNA here is from genome assembly GCF_046866305.1 of Octopus bimaculoides. Lineage (NCBI taxonomy): Eukaryota > Metazoa > Mollusca > Cephalopoda > Octopoda > Octopodidae > Octopus > Octopus bimaculoides. The sequence goes on along the minus strand of NC_142949.1, from coordinate 251,686 downwards.
AACGATCCTTCCTTTGGCTATACAAACGATCTTTCCTTTGGCTATACAAAAGATCTTTCCTTTGGCTATACAAAAGATCTTTCCTGTAGCTATACAAATTATGTGTTCTTTGGCTATATAAACGATCTTCCCTTTAGCTATACAAACGATAATTCCTTTGGCTATACAAACAATCCTTCCTTTGGCTATACAATCGATCTTTCTTTTGGCTATACAAACGAACTTTCCTTTAGCTATACAAACGATCTTCCCGTCAGCTATACAAAAGATGTTTCCTTTAGCTATACAAACGATCTTTCCTGCAGCTATACAAACGATCTTACTTTAGTTATACAAACGATCTCTCCTTTAGCTATACAAACGATCTCTCCTTTAGCTATACAAACGATCTTTCCTTTAGCTATACAAACGATCTTCCCTTCAGCTAAGCAAACGATCTTTCCTTTAGCTATATAAACGATCTTTCCGTTAGCTATACAAACGACCTTACGTCAGCTATATAAACGATCTCTCCTTTAGCTATACAAACGATCTTCTCTTTAGCTATACAAACGACATTCCTTTAGCTATACAAACGATCTCCCCTTCAGTTATAAAAACGATCTTTCCTTTAGCTATACAAACGATCTTACTTCAGCTATACAAACGATCTCTCCTTTAGCTATACAAACGATATTTCCTTTAGCTATACAAACGATCTTCAATTCAGCTATACAAACGATCTTTCCTTTAGCTATACAAACGATCTTACGTCAGCTATACAAACGATCTTTCCTTTAGCTATACAAACGATCTTCAGCTATACAAACAATCTCTCCTTTAGCTATACAAACGCTCTTTCCTTTAGCTATAAAAACGATCTTACTTCAGCTAAGCAAACGATCTCCCCTTTAGCTATATAAACGATCTTTCCTTTAGCTATACAAACGATCTTCCCTTTAGCTATACATACGATGTTTCTTTTGGCTATACAAACGATCTTTCCTTTAGCTATACAAACGGTCTTCCCTGTAGCTATACATACGATCTTTCCTTTGGCTATACAAACGATCTTTCCTTTGGCTACACAAACGATCTTTTCTTTAGCTATACAAACGATCTTCCCTTTAGCTATACATACGATCTTTCCTTTGTCTATAAAAACGATCTTTCCTTTAGCTATACAACCGATCTTTCCTTTGGCTATACAAACGATCTTCCCTTTAGCTATACAAACGATCTTTTCTTTAGCTATACAAACGATCTTCCCTTTAGCTATACAAACGATCATTCCTTTGGCTGTACAAACGACCTTTCATTTAGCTATACAACCGATCTTTCCTTTGGCTATACAAACGATCTTTCCTTTCGCTATAGAAACGATCATTCATTTAGCTATATAAACGATCTTTCCTTTGGCTATACAAACGATCTTCCCTTCAGCTATACAAACGATCTTTCCTTTGGCTATACAAACGATCTTTCCTTTGGCTATACAAAAGATCTTTCCTTTGGCTATACAACAGATCTTTCCTGTAGCTATACAAATTATGTGTTCTTTGGCTATATAAACGATCTTCCCTTTAGCTATACAAACGATAATTCCTTTGGCTATACAAACGATCCTTCCTTTGGCTATACAATCGTTCTTTCTTTTGGCTATACAAACGAACTTTCCTTTAGCTATACAAACGATATTCCCGTCAGCTATACAAACTATTTTCCCTTCAGCTATACAAACGATCATTCCTTTAGCTATACAAAAGATGTTTCCTTTAGCTATACAAACGATCTTTCCTGTAGCTATACAAACGATCTTACTTTAGTTATACAAACGATCTCTCCTTTAGCTATACAAACGATCTCTCCTTTAGCTATACAAACGATCTTTCCTTTAGCTATACAAACGATCTTCCCTTCAGCTAAGCAAACGATCTTTCCTTTAGCTATATAAACGATCTTTCCGTTAGCTATACAAACGACCTTACGTCAGCTATACAAACGATCTCTCCTTTAGCTATACAAACGATCTTCTCTTTAGCTATACAAACGACATTCCTTTAGCTATACAAACGATCTCCCCTTTAGTTATAAAAACGATCTTTCCTTTAGCTATACAAACGATCTTACTTCAGCTATACAAACGATCTCTCCTTTAGCTATACAAACGATATTTCCTTTACCTATACAAACGATCTTCAATTTAGCTATACAAACGATCTTTCCTTTAGCTATACAAACGATCTTACGTCAGCTATACAAACGATCTTTCCTTTAGCTATACAAACGATCTTCAGCTATACAAACAATCTATCCTTTAGCTATACAAACGATCTTTCCTTTAGCTATAAAAACGATCTTACTTCAGCTAAGCAAACGATCTCCCCTTTAGCTATATAAACGATCTTTCCTTTAGCTATACAAACGATCTTCCCTTTAGCTATACATACGATCTTTCCTTTGGCTATACAAACGATCTTTCCTTTAGCTATACAAACGGTCTTCCCTGTAGCTATACATACGATCTTTCCTTTGGCTATACAAACGATCTTTCCTTTGGCTACACAAACGATCTTTTCTTTAGCTATACAAACGATCTTCCCTTTAGCTATACATACGATCTTTCCTTTGGCTATAAAAACGATCTTTCCTTTAGCTATACAACCGATCTTTCCTTTGGCTATACAAACGATCTTCCCTTTAGCTATACAAACGATCTTTTCTTTAGCTATACAAACGATCTTCCCTTTAGCTATACAAACGATCATTCCTTTGGCTGTACAAACGACCTTTCATTTAGCTATACAACCGATCTTTCCTTTGGCTATACAAACGATCTTTCCCTTCGCTATAGAAACGATCATTCATTTTGCTATACAAACGATCTTTCCTTTGGCTATACAAACGATCTTTCCTTTGGCTATACAAAAGATCTTTCTTTTGGCTATACAAAAGATCTTTCCTGTAGCTATACAAATTATGTGTTCTTTGGCTATATAAACGATCTTCCCTTTAGCTATACAAACGATAATTCCTTTGGCTATACAAACGATCCTTCCTTTGGCTATACAATCGATCTTTCTTTTGGCTATACAAACGAACTTTCCTTTAGCTATACAAACGATCTTCCCGTCAGCTATACAAACTATCTTCCCTTCAGCTATACAAACGATCATTCCTTTAGCTATACAAAAGATGTTTCCTTTAGCTATACAAACGATCTTTCCTGCAGCTATACAAACGATCTTACTTTAGTTATACAAACGATCTCTCCTTTAGCTATACAAACGATCTCTCCTTTAGCTATACAAACGATCTTTCCTTTAGCTATACAAACGATCTTCCCTTCAGCTAAGCAAACGATCTTTCCTTTAGCTATATAAACGATCTTTCCGTTAGCTATACAAACGACCTTACGTCAGCTATACAAACGATCTCTCCTTTAGCTATACAAACGATCTTTCCTTTAGCTATACAAACGATCTTACTTCAGCTATACAAACGATCTCTCCTTTAGCTATACAAACGATATTTCCTTTAGCTATACAAACGATCTTCAATTCAGCTATACAAACGATCTTTCCTTTAGCTATAGAAACGATCTTACGTCAGCTATACAAACGATCTTTCCTTTAGCTATACAAACGATCTTCTCTTTAGCTATACAAACGACATTCCTTTAGCTATACAAACGATCTCTCCTTTAGCTATACAAACGATATTTCCTTTAGCTATACAAACGATCATCAAATCAGCTATACAAACGATCTTTCCTTTAGCTATACAAACGATCTTACGTCAGCTATACAAACGATCTTTCCTTTAGCTATACAAACGATCTTCAGCTATACAAACAATCTCTCCTTTAGCTATACAAACGATCTTTCCTTTAGCTATAAAAACGATCTTACTTCAGCTAAGCAAACGATCTCCCCTTTAGCTATATAAACGATCTTTCCTTTAGCTATACAAACGATCTTCCCTTTAGCTATACATACGATCTTTCCTTTAGCTATACAAACGATAATTCCTTTGGCTATACAAACGATCTTTCCTTTGGCTATACAATCGATCTTTCTTTTGGCTATACAAACGAACTTTCCTTTAGCTATACAAACGATCTTCCCGTCGGCTATACAAACTATCTTCCCTTCAGCTATACAAACGATCATTCCTTTAGCTATACAAAAGATGTTTCCTTTAGCTATACAAACGATCTTTCCTGCAGCTATACAAACGATCTTACTTTAGTTATACAAACGATCTCTCCTTTAGCTATACAAACGATCTCTCCTTTAGCTATACAAACGATCTTTCCTTTAGCTATACAAACGACCTTCCCTTCAGCTAAGCAAACGATCTTTCCTTTAGCTATATAAACGATCTTTCCGTTAGCTATACAAACGACCTTACGTCAGCTATACAAACGATCTCTCCTTTAGCTATACAAACGATCTTTCCTTTAGCTATACAAACGATCTTACTTCAGCTATACAAACGATCTCTCCTTTAGCTATACAAACGATATTTCCTTTAGTTATACATACGATCTTCAATTCAGCTATACAAACGATCTTTCCTTTAGCTATACAAACGATCTTCCGTCAGCTATACAAACGATCTTTCCTTTAGCTATACAAACGATCTTCTCTTTAGCTATACAAACGACATTCCTTTAGCTATACAAACGATCTCCCCTTTAGTTATAAAAACGATCTTTCCTTTAGCTATACAAACGATCTTACTTCAGCTATACAAACGATCTCTCCTTTAGCTATGCAAACGATATTTCCTTTAGCTATACAAACGATCTTCAATTCAGCTATACAAACGATCTTTCCTTTAGCTATACAAACGATCTTACGTCAGCTATACAAACGATCTTTCCTTTAGCTATACAAACGATCTTCAGCTATACAAACAATCTCTCCTTTAGCTATACAAACGATCTTTCCTTTAGCTATAAAAACGATCTTACTTCAGCTAAGCAAACGATCTCCCCTTTAGCTATATAAACGCTCTTTCCTTTAGCTATACAAACGATCTTCCCTTTAGCTATACATAAGATCTTTCCTTTGGCTCTACAAACGATCTTTCCTTTAGCTATACAAACGGTCTTCCCTGTAGCTATACATACGATCTTTCCTTTGGCTATACAAACGATCTTTCCTTTGGCTACACAAACGATCTTTTCTTTAGCTATACAAACGATCTTCCCTTTAGCTATACATACGATCTTTCCTTTGGCTATAAAAACGATCTTTCCTTTAGCTATACAACCGATCTTTCCTTTGGCTATACAAACGATCTTCCCTTTAGCTATACAAACGATCTTTTCTTTAGCTATACAAACGATCTTCCCTTTAGCTATACAAACGATCATTCCTTTGGCTGTACAAACGACCTTTCATTTAGCTATACAACCGATCTTTCCTTTGGCTATACAAACGATCTTTCCCTTCGCTATAGAAACGATCATTCATTTTGCTATACAAACGATCTTTCCTTTGGCTATACAAACGATCTTTCCTTTGGCTATACAAAAGATCTTTCTTTTGGCTATACAAAAGATCTTTCCTGTAGCTATACAAATTATGTGTTCTTTGGCTATATAAACGATCTTCCCTTTAGCTATACAAACGATAATTCCTTTGGCTATACAAACGATCCTTCCTTTGGCTATACAATCGATCTTTCTTTTGGCTATACAAACGAACTTTCCTTTAGCTATACAAACGATCGTCCCGTCAGCTATACAAACTATCTTCCCTTCAGCTATACAAACGATCATTCCTTTAGCTATACAAAAGATGTTTCCTTTAGCTATACAAACGATCTTTCCTGCAGCTATACAAACGATCTTACTTTAGTTATACAAACGATCTCTCCTTTAGCTATACAAACGATCTCTCCTTTAGCTATACAAACGATCTTTCCTTTAGCTATACAAACGATCTTCCCTTCAGCTAAGCAAACGATCTTTCCTTTAGCTATATAAACGATCTTTCCGTTAGCTATACAAACGACCTTACGTCAGCTATACAAACGATCTCTCCTTTAGCTATACAAACGATCTTTCCTTTAGCTATACAAACGATCTTACTTCAGCTATACAAACGATCTCTCCTTTAGCTATACAAACGATATTTCCTTTAGCTATACAAACGATCTTCAATTCAGCTATACAAACGATCTTTCCTTTAGCTATAGAAACGATCTTACGTCAGCTATACAAACGATCTTTCCTTTAGCTATACAAACGATCTTCTCTTTAGCTATACAAACGACATTCCTTTAGCTATACAAACGATCTCTCCTTTAGCTATACAAACGATATTTCCTTTAACTATACAAACGATCATCAAATCAGCTATACAAACGATCTTTCCTTTAGCTATACAAACGATCTTACGTCAGCTATACAAACGATCTTTCCTTTAGCTATACAAACGATCTTCAGCTATACAAACAATCTCTCCTTTAGCTATACAAACGATCTTTCCTTTAGCTATAAAAACGATCTTACTTCAGCTAAGCAAACGATCTCCCCTTTAGCTATATAAACGATCTTTCCTTTAGCTATACAAACGATCTTCCCTTTAGCTATACATACGATCTTTCCTTTAGCTATACAAACGATAATTCCTTTGGCTATACAAACGATCTTTCCTTTGGCTATACAATCGATCTTTCTTTTGGCTATACAAACGAACTTTCCTTTAGCTATACAAACGATCTTCCCGTCGGCTATACAAACTATCTTCCCTTCAGCTATACAAACGATCATTCCTTTAGCTATACAAAAGATGTTTCCTTTAGCTATACAAACGATCTTTCCTGCAGCTATACAAACGATCTTACTTTAGTTATACAAACGATCTCTCCTTTAGCTATACAAACGATCTCTCCTTTAGCTATACAAACGATCTTTCCTTTAGCTATACAAACGACCTTCCCTTCAGCTAAGCAAACGATCTTTCCTTTAGCTATATAAACGATCTTTCCGTTAGCTATACAAACGACCTTACGTCAGCTATACAAACGATCTCTCCTTTAGCTATACAAACGATCTTTCCTTTAGCTATACAAACGATCTTACTTCAGCTATACAAACGATCTCTCCTTTAGCTATACAAACGATATTTCCTTTAGTTATACATACGATCTTCAATTCAGCTATACAAACGATCTTTCCTTTAGCTATACAAACGATCTTCCGTCAGCTATACAAACGATCTTTCCTTTAGCTATACAAACGATCTTCTCTTTAGCTATACAAACGACATTCCTTTAGCTATACAAACGATCTCCCCTTTAGTTATAAAAACGATCTTTCCTTTAGCTATACAAACGATCTTACTTCAGCTATACAAACGATCTCTCCTTTAGCTATGCAAACGATATTTCCTTTAGCTATACAAACGATCTTCAATTCAGCTATACAAACGATCTTTCCTTTAGCTATACAAACGATCTTACGTCAGCTATACAAACGATCTTTCCTTTAGCTATACAAACGATCTTCAGCTATACAAACAATCTCTCCTTTAGCTATACAAACGATCTTTCCTTTAGCTATAAAAACGATCTTACTTCAGCTAAGCAAACGATCTCCCCTTTAGCTATATAAACGCTCTTTCCTTTAGCTATACAAACGATCTTCCCTTTAGCTATACATAAGATCTTTCCTTTGGCTCTACAAACGATCTTTCCTTTAGCTATACAAACGGTCTTCCCTGTAGCTATACATACGATCTTTCCTTTGGCTATACAAACGATCTTTCCTTTGGCTACACAAACGATCTTTTCTTTAGCTATACAAACGATCTTCCCTTTAGCTATACATACGATCTTTCCTTTGGCTATAAAAACGATCTTTCCTTTAGCTATACAACCGATCTTTCCTTTGGCTATACAAACGATCTTCCCTTTAGCTATACAAACGATCTTTCCTTTAGCTATACAAACGATCTTCCCTTTAGCTATACAAACGATCATTCCTTTGGCTGTACAAACGACCTTTCATTTAGCTATACAACCGATCTTTCCTTTGGCTATACAAACGATCTTTCCTTTCGCTATAGAAACGTTCATTCATTTAGCTAAACAAACGACCTTACGTCAGCTATACAAACGATCTCTCCTTTAGCTATACAAACGATCTTTCCTTTAGCTATACAAACGATCTTACTTCAGCTATACAAACGATCTCTCCTTTAGCTATACAAACGATATTTCCTTTAGCTATACAAACGATATTCAATTCAGCTATACAAACGATCTTTCCTTTAGCTATACAAACGATCTTACGTCAGCTATACAAACGATCTTTCCTTTAGCTATACAAACGATCTTCAGCTATACAAACAATCTCTCCTTTAGCTATACAAACGATCTTTCCTTTAGCTATAAAAACGATCTTACTTCAGCTAAGCAAACGATCTCCCCTTTAGCTATATAAACGATCTTTCCTTTGGCTATACAAACGATCTTTCCTTTAGCTATACAAACGGTCTTCCCTGTAGCTATACATACGATCTTTCCTTTGGCTATACAAACGATCTTACCTTTAGCTATACAACCGATCTTTCCTTTGGCTATACAAACGATCTTCCCTTGAGCTATACAAACGATCTTTCCTTTAGCTATACAAACGATCTTCCCTTTAGCTATACAAACAACATTCCTTTAGCTATACAAACGATCTCCCCTTTAGCTATAAAAACGATCTTTCCTTTAGCTATACAAACGATCTTACTTCAGCTATACAAACGATCTTTCCTTTAGCTATATAACCGATCTTTCCTTTAGCTATACAAACGATCTTACGTCAGCTATACAAACGATCTTTCCTTTAGCTATACAAACGATCTTCAGCTATACAAACAATCTCTCCTTTAGCTTTACAAACGATCTTACCTTCAGCTCTACAGACCATGTTTCCATTAGCTCTACACCCGATCTCCCCTTTTGCTATACAAACGATCTTCCCTTCAGCTATACAAACGATCATTCCTTTAGCTATACAAACGATCTGACCTTCAGCTATACAAACCATCTTTCCATTAGCTCTACACCCGATCTCCCGTTTAGCTATAAAAACGATCTCTACTTTAGCTATACAAACGATCTTCCTTTCAGCTATACAAACGATCTTTCCTTTAGCTGAACGAACGATGTTTCCTTTAGCTATACAAACGATCTTCCCGTCAGCTATACAAACTATCTTCCCTTCAGCTATACAAACGATCTTACTTCAGCTATACAAACGATCTCTCCTTTAGCTCTACACACGATCTTTCCTTTAGCTATACAAACGATCTTTCCTTTAGCTATATAAACGATCTTCCCTTCAGCTATACAAATGATCTCTCCTTTAGCTACACAAACGATCATTCCTTTAGCTATACAAACGATCTTTCCTTTAGCTATACAAACGACATGCATTTAGCTATACAAACGATCTCCCGTTTAGCTGTACAAACGATCTTCCCTTTAGCTATACAAACGATCTTCCCTTCAGCTATGCAACCGATGTTACTTCATCTATACAAACGATCTCACCTTTAGCTATACAAACGATCTTTCTTTAGCTATACAAACGATCTTCCCTTCAGCTATACAAACTATCTTCCCTTCAGCTATACAAACGATCTTTCCTTTAGCTATACAAACGATCTTCCCTTTAGCTATACAAACAACATTCCTTTAGCTATACAAACAATCTCCCCTTTAACTATAAAAACGGTCTTTCCTTTAGCTATACAAACGATATTTCCTTTAGCTAAACAAACGATCTTCCCTTCAGCTATACAAACGATCTGTCCTTTAGCTATACAAACGATATTTCCTCTAGCTATACAAACGATGTTTCCTATAGCTATACAAACGATCTTTCCTTTTGCTATACAAACGATCTCTCCTTTAGCTATACAAACGATATTTCCTTTAGCTATACAAAAGATCTTCAATTCAGCTATACAAACGATCTTTCCTTTAGCTATATAAACGATCTTCCCTTTAGCTATACAAACGATCTTCCCTTCAGCTATGCAAACGATGTTACTTCATCTATACAAACGATCTCTCATTTAGCTATACAAACGAACTTTCCTTTAGCTATAGAAACGATCTTCCATTCATCTATACAAACAATCTTCCCTTCAGCTATACAAACGATCATTCCTCTAGCTATACAAACGATGTTTCCTATAGCTATACAAACGATCTTTCCTTTAGCTATACAAACGATCTTCAATTCAGCTATACAAACGATCTTTCCTTTAGCTATATAAACGATCTTTCCTTTAGATATACAAACGATCTTACGTCAGCTATACAAACGATATTTTCTTTAGCTATACAAACGATCATTCCTTTAGCTATACAAACGATGTTTCCTTTAGCTATACAAACGATCTTTCCTTTAGCTATACAAACGACCTTACATCAGCTATACAAACGATCTCACGTTTAGCTATACAAACGATCTTTCCTTTAGCTATGCAAACGATCTTTCCTTTAGCTATACAAACGAACTTCCCTTCAGCTATACAAACGATCTTTCCTTTAGCTATATAAACGAACTTCCCTCTAGCTATACAAACGATCTTTCCTTTAGCTATACAAACGATCTCCCCTTTAGCTGTACAAACTATCTTCCCTTCAGCTATACAAACGATCATTCCTTTAGCTATAAAAACGATGTTTCCTTTAGCTATACAAACGATCTTTCCTTTAGCTATATAAACGAACTTCCCTCTAGCTATACAAACGATCTTTCCTTTAGCTATACAAACGATCTCCCCTTTAGCTGTACAAACTATCTTCCCTTCAGCTATACAAACGATCATTCCTTTAGCTAAACAAACGATGTTTCCTTTAGCTATACAAACGATCTTTCCTTTAGCTATACAAACGAACTTCCGTTTAGCTATACAAACGATCTTTTCTTTAGCTATACAAACGATCTTCCCTTCAGCTATACAAACGATCTTACTTTAGTTATACAAACGATATTTCCTTTAGCTATACAAACGATCTCTCCTTTAGCTATACAAACGATCTTTCCTTTAGCTATACAAACGATCTTCCCTTCAGCTAAGCATACGATCTTTCCTTTAGCTATATAAACGATCTTTCCGTTAGCTATACAAACAACCTTACGTCAGCTATACAAACGATCTCTCATTTAGCTATACAAACGATCTTTCATTTAGCTATACAAACGATCTTACTTCAGCTATACAAACGATCTCTCCTTTAGCTATACAAACGATCATTCCTTTAGCTATACAAACGATCTTCAATTCAGCTATACAAACGATCTTTCCTTTAGCTATACAAACGATCTTACGTCAGCTATACAAACGATCTTTCATTTAGCTATACAAACGATCTTCTCTTTAGCTATACAAACGACATTCCGTTAGCTATACAAACGATCTCCCCTTTAGTTATAAAAACGATCTTTCCTTTAGCTATACAAACGATCTTACTTCAGCTATACAAACGATCTCTCCTTTAGCTATACAAACGATCTTCAATTCAGCTATACAAACGTTCTTTCCTTTAGCTATACAAACGATCTTTCATTTAGCTATACAAACGATCTTACGTCAGCTATACAAACGATCTCTCATTTAGCTATACAAACGATCTTTCATTTAGCTATACAAACGATCTTACTTCAGCTATACAAACGATCTCTCCTTTAGCTATACAAACGATCATTCCTTTAGCTATACAAACGATGTTTCCTTTAGCTATACAAACGATCTTTCCTTTAGCTATATAAACGAACTTCCCTCTAGCTATACAAACGATCTTTCCTTTAGCTATACAAACGATCTCCCCTTTAGCTGTACAAACTATCTTCCCTTCAGCTATACAAACGATCATTCCTTTAGCTAAACAAACGATGTTTCCTTTAGCTATACAAACGATCTTTCCTTTAGCTATACAAACGAACTTCCGTTTAGCTATACAAACGATCTTTTCTTTAGCTATACAAACGATCTTCCCTTCAGCTATACAAACGATCTTACTTTAGTTATACAAACGATATTTCCTTTAGCTATACAAACGATCTCTCCTTTAGCTATACAAACGATCTTTCCTTTAGCTATACAAACGATCTTCCCTTCAGCTAAGCATACGATCTTTCCTTTAGCTATATAAACGATCTTTCCGTTAGCTATACAAACAACCTTACGTCAGCTATACAAACGATCTCTCATTTAGCTATACAAACGATCTTTCATTTAGCTATACAAACGATCTTACTTCAGCTATACAAACGATCTCTCCTTTAGCTATACAAACGATCATTCCTTTAGCTATACAAACGATCTTCAATTCAGCTATACAAACGATCTTTCCTTTAGCTATACAAACGATCTTACGTCAGCTATACAAACGATCTTTCATTTAGCTATACAAACGATCTTCTCTTTAGCTATACAAACGACATTCCGTTAGCTATACAAACGATCTCCCCTTTAGTTATAAAAACGATCTTTCCTTTAGCTATACAAACGATCTTACTTCAGCTATACAAACGATCTCTCCTTTAGCTATACAAACGATCTTCAATTCAGCTATACAAACGTTCTTTCCTTTAGCTATACAAACGATCTTACGTCAGCTATACAAACGATCTTTCCTTTAGCTATACAAACGATCTTCAGCTATACAAACAATCTCTCCTTTAGCTATACAAACGATCTTTCCTTTAGCTATAAAAACGATCTTACTTCAGCTAAGCAAACGATCTCCGCTTTAGCTATATAAACGATCTTTCCTTTAGCTATACAAACGATCTTCCCTTTAGCTATACATACGATCTTTCCTTTGGCTATACAAACGATCTTTCCTTTAGCTATACAAACGGTATTCCCTGTAGCTATACATACGATCATTCCTTTGGCTATACAAACGATCTTTCCTTTAGCTATGCAACCGATCTTTCCTTTGGTTATACAAACGATCTTCCCTTTAGCTATATAAACGATCTTTCCTTTAGCTATACAAACGATCTTCCCTTTAGCTATACAAACAACATTCCTTTAGCTATACAAACGATCTCCCCTTTAGCTATAAAAACGATCTTTCCTTTAGCTATACAAACGATCTTACTTCAGCTATACAAACGATCTTTCCTTTAGCTATATAACCGATCTTTCCTTTAGCTATACAAACGATCTTACGTCAGCTATACAAACGATCTTTCCTTTAGCTATACAAACGATATTCAGCTATACAAACAATCTCTCCTTTAGCTATACAAACGATCTTACTTTCAGCTATACAAACCATGTTTCCATTAGCTCTACACCCGATCTCCCCTTTTGCTATACAAACGATCTTCCCTTCAGCTATACAAACGATCATTCCTTTAGCTATACAAACGATCTGACCTTCAGCTATACAAACCATCTTTCCATTAGCTCTACACCCGATCTCCCGTTTAGCTATAAAAACGATCTCTACTTTAGCTATACAAACGATCTTCCTTTCAGCTATACAAACGATCTTTCCTTTAGCTGAACGAACGATGTTTCCTTTAGCTATACAAACGATCTTTCCTTTAGCTGTACAAACGATCTTCCTGCAGCTATACAAACGACATTCCTTTAGCTATACAAACGATCTCTACTTTAGCTATACAAACGATAATTCCTTTAGCTATACAAACGATCTTTCCTTTAGCTATACAAACGACATTCAATCAGCTATACAAACGATCTCCCTTTTAGCTGTACAAACGATCTTCCCTTCAGCTATACAAACTATCTTCCCTTCAGCTATACAAACGATCTTTCCTTTAGCAATACAAACGATCTCCCTTTTAGCTATACAAACGATCTTTCCGTTAGCTATACAAACGACCTTACGTCAGCTATACAAACGATCTCTCCTTTAGCTATACAAACGATCTTTCCTTTAGCTATACAAACGATCTTACTTCAGCTATACAAACGATCTCTCCTTTAGCTATACAAACGATATTTCCTTTAGCTATACAAACGATCTTCAATTCAGCTATACAAACGATCTTTCCTTTAGCTATACAAACGATCCTACGTCAGCTATACAAACGATCTTTCCTTTAGCTATACAAACGATCTTCTCTTTAGCTATACAAACGACATTCCTTTAGCTATACAAACGATCTCTCCTTTAGCTATACAAACGATATTTCCTTTAGCTATACAAACGATCATCAATTCAGCTATACAAACGATCTTTCCTTTAGCTATACAAACGATCTTTCCTTTAGCTATACAAACGATCTTACGTCACCTATACAAACGATCTTTCCTTTAGCTATACAAACGATCTTCAGCTATACAAACAATCTCTCCTTTAGCTATACAAACGATCTTTCCTTTAGCTATAAAAACGATCTTACTTCAGCTAAGCAAACGATCTCCCCTTTAGCTATATAAACGATCTTTCCTTTAGCTATACAAACGATCTTCCCTTTAGCTATACATACGATCTTTCCTTTAGCTATACAAACGATAATTCCTTTGGCTATACAAACGATCTTTCCTTTGGCTATACAATCGATCTTTCTTTTGGCTATACAAACGAACTTTCCTTTAGCTATACAAACGATCTTCCCGTCAGCTATACAAACTATCTTCCCTTCAGCTATACAAACGATCATTCCTTTAGCTATACAAAAGATGTTTCCTTTAGCTATACAAACGATCTTTCCTGCAGCTATACAAACGATCTTACTTTAGTTATACAAACGATCTCTCCTTTAGCTATACAAACGATCTCTCCTTTAGCTATACAAACGATCTTTCCTTTAGCTATACAAACGATCTTCCCTTCAGCTAAGCAAACGATCTTTCCTTTAGCTATATAAACGATCTTTCCGTTAGCTATACAAACGACCTTACGTCAGCTATACAAACGATCTCTCCTTTAGCTATACAAACGATCTTTCCTTTAGCTATACAAACGATCTTACTTCAGCTATACAAACGATCTCTCCTTTAGCTATACAAACGATATTTCCTTTAGTTATACATACGATCTTCAATTCAGCTATACAAACGATCTTCTCTTTAGCTATACAAACGACATTCCTTTAGCTATACAAACGATCTCCCCTTTAGTTATAAAAACGATCTTTCCTTTAGCTATACAAACGATCTTACTTCAGCTATACAAACGATCTCTCCTTTAGCTATGCAAACGATATTTCCTTTAGCTATACAAACGATCTTCAATTCAGCTATACAAACGATCTTTCCTTTAGCTATACAAACGATCTTACGTCAGCTATACAAACGATCTTTCCTTTAGCTATACAAACGATCTTCAGCTATACAAACAATCTCTCCTTTAGCTATACAAACGATCTTTCCTTTAGCTATAAAAACGATCTTACTTCAGCTAAGCAAACGATCTCCCCTTTAGCTATATAAACGATCTTTCCTTTAGCTATACAAACGATCTTCCCTTTAGCTATACATAAGATCTTTCCTTTGGCTATACAAACGATCTTTCCTTTAGCTATACAAACGGTCTTCCCTGTAGCTATACATACGATCTTTCCTTTGGCTATACAAACGATCTTTCCTTTGGCTACACAAACGATCTTTTCTTTAGCTATACAAACGATCTTCCCTTTAGCTATACATACGATCTTTCCTTTGGCTATAAAAACGATCTTTCCTTTAGCTATACAACCGATCTTTCCTTTGGCTATACAAACGATCTTCCCTTTAGCTATACAAACGATCTTTCCTTTAGCTATACAAACGATCTTCCCTTTAGCTATACAAACGATCATTCCTTTGGCTGTACAAACGACCTTTCATTTAGCTATACAACCGATCTTTCCTTTGGCTATACAAACGATCTTTCCTTTCGCTATAGAAACGATCATTCATTTAGCTATACAAACGATCTTTCCTTTGGCTATACAAACGATCTTCCATTCAGCTATACAAACGATCTTTCCTTTGGCTATACAAACGATCTTTCCTTTGGCTATACAAACGATCTTTCCTTTGGCTATACAAACGATCTTTCCTTTGGCTACACAAACGATCTTTTCTTTACCTATACAAACGATCTTCCCTTTAGCTATACATACGATCTTTCCTTTGGCTATAAAAACGATCTTTCCTTTAGCTATACAACCGATCTTTCCTTTGGCTATACAAACGATCTTCCCTTTAGCTATACAAACGACCATTCCTTTGGCTGTACAAACGACCTTTCATTTAGCTATACAACCGATCTTTCCTTTGGCTATACAAACGATCTTTCCTTTCGCTATAGAAACGATCATTCATTTAGCTATACAAACGACCTTACGTCAGCTATACAAACGATCTCTCCTTTAGCTATACAAACGATCTTTCCTTTAGCTATACAAACGATCTTACTTCAGCTATACAAACGATCTCTCCTTTAGCTATACAAACGATATTTCCTTTAGCTATACAAACGATCTTCAATTCAGCTATACAAACGATCTTTCCTTTAGCTATACAAACGATCTTACGTCAGCTATACAAACGATCTTTCCTTTAGCTATACAAACGATCTTCTCTTTAGCTATACAAAAGACATTCCTTTAGCTATACAAACGATCTCCCCTTTAGTTATAAAAACGATCTTTCCTTTAGCTATACAAACGATCTTACTTCAGCTATACAAACGATCTCTCCTTTAGCTATGCAAACGATATTTCCTTTAGCTATACAAACGATCTTCAATTCAGCTATACAAACGATCTTTCCTTTAGCTATACAAACGATCTTACGTCAGCTATACAAATGATCTTTCCTTTAGCTATACAAACGATCTTCAGCTATACAAACAATCTCTCCTTTAGCTATACAAACGATCTTTCCTTTAGCTATAAAAACGATCTTACTTCAGCTAAGCAAACGATCTCCCCTTTAGCTATATAAACGATCTTTCCTTTAGCTATACAAACGATCTTCCCTTTAGTTATACATACGATCTTTCCTTTGGCTATACAAACGATCTTTCCTTTGGTTACACAAACGATCTTTTCTTTAGCTATACAAACGATCTTCCCTTTAGCTATACATACGATCTTTCCTTTGGCTATAAAAACGATCTTTCCTTTAGCTATACAACCGATCTCTCCTTTGGCTATACAAACGATCTTCCCTTTAGCTATACAAACGATCTTTCCTTTAGCTATACAAACGATCTTCCCTTTAGCTATACAAACGATCATTCCTTTGGCTGTACAAACGACCTTTCATTTAGCTATACAACCGATCTTTCCTTTGGCTATACAAACGATCTTTCCTTTCGCTATAGAAACGATCATTCATTTAGCTATACAAACGATCTTTCCTTTGGCTATACAAACGATCTTCCCTTCAGCTATACAAACGTTCTTTCCTTTGGCTATACAAACGATCTTTCCTTTCGCTATAGAAACGATCATTCATTTAGCTATACAAACGACCTTACGTCAGCTATACAAATGATCTCTCCTTTAGCTATACAAACGATCTTTCCTTTAGCTATACAAACGATCTTACTTCAGCTATACAAACGATCTCTCCTTTAGCTATACAAACGATATTTCCTTTAGCTATACAAACGATCTTCAATTCAGCTATACAAACGATCTTTCCTTTAGCTATACAAACGATCTTACGTCAGCTATACAAACGATCTTTCCTTTAGCTATACAAACGATCTTCTCTTTAGCTATACAAACGACATTCCTTTAGCTATACAAACGATCTCCCCTTTAGTTATAAAAACGATCTTTCCTTTAGCTATACAAACGATGTTACTTCAGCTATACAAACGATCTCTCCTTTAGCTATGCAAACGATATTTCCTTTAGCTATACAAACGATCTTCAATTCAGCTATACAAACGATCTTTCCTTTAGCTATACAAACGATCTTACGTCAGCTATACAAACGATCTTTCCTTTAGCTATACAAACGATCTTCAGCTATACAAACAATCTCTCCTTTAGCTATACAAACGATCTTTCCTTTAGCTATAAAAACGATCTTACTTCAGCTAAGCAAACGATCTCCCCTTTAGCTATATAAACGATCTTTCCTTTAGCTATACAAACGATCTTCCCTTTAGCTATACATACGATCTTTCCTTTGGCTATACAAACGATCTTTCCTTTGGCTACACAAACGATCTTTTCTTTAGCTATACAAACGATCTCCCTTTAGCTATACATACGATCTTTCCTTTGGCTATAAAAACGATCTTTCCTTTAGCTATACAACCGATCTTTCCTTTGGCTATACAAACGATCTTCCCTTTAGCTATACAAACGATCTTTCCTTTAGCTATACAAACGATCTTCCCTTTAGCTATACAAACGATCATTCCTTTGGCTGTACAAACGACCTTTCATTTAGCTATACAACCGATCTTTCCTTTGGCTATACAAACGATCTTTCCTTTCGCTACAGAAACGATCATTCATTTAGCTATACAAACGATCTTTCCTTTGGCTATACAAACGATCTTCCCTTCAGCTATACAAACGATCTTTCCTTTGGCTATACAAACGGTCTTTCCTTTGGCTATACAAAAGATCTTTCCTTTGGCTATACAAAAGATCTTTCCTGTAGCTATACAAATTATGTGTTCTTTGGCTATATAAACGATCTTTCCTGCAGCTATACAAACGATCTTACTTTAGTTATACAAACGATCTCTCCTTTAGCTATACAAACGATCTCTCCTTTAGCTATACAAACGATCTTTCCTTTAGCTATACAAACGATCTTCCCTTCAGCTAAGCAAACGATCTTTCCTTTAGCTATATAAACGATCTTTCCGTTAGCTATACAAACGGACCTTACGTCAGCTATACAAACGATCTCTCCTTTAGCTATACAAACGATCTTTCCTTTAGCTATACAAACGATCTTTCTTCAGCTATACAAACGATCTCTCCTTTAGCTATACAAACGATATTTCCTTTAGCTATACAAACGATCTTCAATTCAGCTATACAAACGATCTTTCCTTTAGCTATACAAACGATCTTACGTCAGCTATACAAACGATCTTTCCTTTAGCTATACAAACGATCTTCTCTTTAGCTATACAAACGACATTCCTTTAGCTATACAAACGATCTCCCCTTTAGTTATAAAAACGATCTTTCCTTTAGCTATACAAACTATCTTACTTCAGCTATACAAACGATCTCTCCTTTAGCTATACAAACGATATTTCCTTTAGCTATACAAACGATCTTCAATTCAGCTATACAAACGATCTTTCCTTTAGCTATACAAACGATCTTACGTCAGCTATACAAACGATCTTTCCTTTAGCTATACAAACGATCTTCAGCTATACAAACAATCTCTCCTTTAGCTATACAAACGATCTTTCCTTTAGCTATAAAAACGATCTTACTTCAGCTAAGCAAACGATCTCCCCTTTAGCTATATAAACGATCTTTCCTTTAGCTATACCAACGATCTTCCCTTTAGCTATACATACGATCTTTCCTTTGGCTATACAAACGATCTTTCCTTTAGCTATACAAACGGTCTTCCCTGTAGCTATACATACGATCTTTCCTTTGGCTATACAAACGATCTTTCCTTTGGCTACACAAACGATCTTTTCTTTAGCTATACAAACGATCTTCCCTTTAGCTATACATACGATCTTTCCTTTGGCTATAAAAACGATCTTTCCTTTAGCTATACAACCGATCTTTCCTTTGGCTATACAAACGATCTTCCCTTTAGCTATACAAACGATCTTTCCTTTAGCTATACAAACGATCTTCCCTTTAGCTATACAAACGATCATTCCTTTGGCTGTACAAACGACCTTTCATTTAGCTATACAACCGATCTTTCCTTTGGCCATACAAACGATCTTTCCCTTCGCTATAGAAACGATCATTCATTTAGCTATACAAACGATCTTTCCTTTGACTATACAAACGATCTTCCCTTCAGCTATACAAACGATCTTTCCTTTGGCTATACAAACGATCTTTCCTTTGGCTATACAAAAGATCTTTCCTTTGGCTATACAAAAGATCTTTCCTGTAGCTATACAAATTATGTGTTCTTTGGCTATATAAACGATCTTCCCTTTAGCTAAACAAACGATCATTCCTTTGGCTATACAAACGATCTTCCATTTAGCTATACAAACGATCTTCCGTTTAGCTATACAAACGATCTTCCCTTTAGCTATATAAACGATCATTCCTTTGGCTATACAAACGATCTTTCCTTTGGCTATACAAACGATCTTTCCTTTGGCTATACAAACGATCTTTCCTTAAGCTAGGAAAATTCGTTTGTATAGCTAAAGGAAGGATCGTTTGTATAGCTAAAGGACAAATCGTTTGTATTGCTAAAGAAATCTCGTTTGTATAGCGAACGGAACGATCGTTTGTATAGCCAAAGGAAAGTTCGTTTGTATAGCTAAAGGAAGGGTCGTTTGTATAGCTATAGGGAAGATCGTTTGTATAGCCAAAGGAAATATCGCTTGTATAGCTAAAGGGAAGATCGTTTGTATATCCAAAGGAAAGATCGTTTGTATAGCTAAAGGAAAGATCGTTTCTATAGTCAATGGGAAGATCGTTTGTATAGCTAAAGGAAATATCGTTTGTATAGCTAAAGGGAAGTTCGTTTGTATAGCCAAAGGAAAGATCATTTGTATAGCTAAAGGAATGATCGTTTCTATAGCGAAAGGAATGATCGTTTGTATAGCCAACGGAAAGATCGTTTGTATAGCCAAAGGAAAGATCGTTTGTAGAGCTAAAGGGAAGAACGTTGGTATAGCCAAATGTAAGGTCGTTTGTATAGCTAAAGGAAAGATCATTTGTATAGCCAAAGGAAAGATCGTTTGTATAGCTAAAGGGAAGATCGTTTGTATAGCTAAAGAAAAGATCGTTTGTATATCTAAAGAATGATCGTTTCTATAGCGAAAGAAATGATCGTTTGTATAGTCAACGGAAAGATCGTTTGTATTGCCAAAGGAAAGATCGTTTGTATACCTAAAGCGAAGAACGTTGATATAGCTAAAGTGAAGATCGTGTGTATAGCCGAAGGAAAATTCGTTTGTATAGCTAAAGGGAAGAACGTTGGTATAGCCAAACGAATGGCCGTTTATATAGCGAAAGGAAAGATATGAAGATCATTTGTATAGCCAAAGGAAAGATCGTTTGTATAGCCAAAGGAAAGATCGTTTGTATAGCAAAAGGGTAAATCGTTTGTATAGCCAAAGGAAAGATCGTTTGTATAACTAAAGGAAAGATCGTTTGCATAGCTAAAGGGAAGATCGTTTGTACAGCTAAAGGGAAGATCGTTTGTATAGCTAAAGGAAAGATCGTTTGTATAGCTAAAGGGAAGATCGTTTGTATAGCTAAACGAAAGCTCGTTCGTATAGCCAAAGGAAAGATCGTTTGTATAGCCAAAGGAAAGATCGTATGTATAGCTAAAGGGAAGATCGTTTGTATAGCCAAAGGAAAGATCGTTTGTATAGTCAATGAGAAGATCGTTTGTATGGCTAAAGGAATGATAGTTTCTATAGCGAAAGGAATGATCGTTTGTATAGCTAAAGGGAAGATCGTTTGTATAGCCAAAGGAATGATCGTTTGTATAGCTAAAGGGAAGATCGTTTGTATAGCTAAATGGAAGATTGTTTGTACAGCTGAAAGGCAGAACGTTTGTATAGCAAAAGGAAAGATCGTTTGTATAGCTAAAGGGACGATCGTTTGTATAGCTAATGGAAAGATCGTTTGTATAGCTAAAGGGATGAACGTTTGTACAGCTAAAAAATGATCGTTTGTATAGCTAACGGAAAATTCGTTTGTACAGCTAAAGGGAAGATCGTTTGTATAGCTAAATGGAAGATCGTTTGTATAGCTACAGGAAAGATCGTTTTTATAACTAATGGAAAGATCGTTTGTATAGCTAAAGGGATGATCGTTTGTATAGCTAAAGATAGATCGTTTGTATAGCTAAAGGAAAGATCGTTTGTATAGCTACAGGAAAGATCGTTTGTATAGCTAATGGAAAGATCGTTTGTATAGCTAAAGGGATGATCGTTTGTACAGCTAAAAAAATGATCGTTTGTATAGCTAACGGAAAATTCGTTTGTACAGCTAAAGGGAAGATCGTCTGTATAGCTAAATGGAAGATCGTTTGTATAGCTACAGGAAAGATCGTTTGTATAGCTAATGGAAAGATCATTTGTACAGCTAATGGGATGATCGTTTGTATAGCTAAAGAAAAGATCGTTTGTACAGCTAAAGGGATGTTCGTTTGTGTAGCTAAAGGGATGATCGTTTGTACAGCTAAAGGGAAGATCCTTTGTACAGTTGAAGGGAAGATCGTTTGTATAGCTAAAGGGAAGATCGTTTGTATAGCTGAAGGGAAGATCATTTGTATAGCTAAAGGAAAGATCGTTTGTATAGTTGGAGGGGAGATCGTTTGTATAGCTATTGAGACTCCATTAATTTAAAGGTAAATATGTAATTGTAAATAGCATGCATCCTTGCAGCTGCTGCTATAATTATGAACTGGTAATTGAATGGTAAATGAGTATTTTTATATACCTCTGACCTGCCCCCGAATTGTTTTTTGTCAAGAGTTGTGTCAGTCAACACACACTGACACAATGACACATCATTCC
This sequence comes from Octopus bimaculoides, assembly GCF_046866305.1. Taxonomy (NCBI): domain Eukaryota; kingdom Metazoa; phylum Mollusca; class Cephalopoda; order Octopoda; family Octopodidae; genus Octopus; species Octopus bimaculoides. The sequence goes on along the minus strand of NC_142949.1, from coordinate 229,030 downwards.
ACTGTCATGGTTGGTTAAGACAGAAAGTTGCCAATGCATAATGTTGTTCATATTAGGATGTTAATTATTCATTTATTACAGGAGAATTAAAATTGAAGGAATAGAAGTGTAACAATATGAAAAGGGAAACAGTGTTATATGACATTACAATAGAGACCTTATTCATTCACTTTTGGCACATTATACGGAACCAATGCTAAAGTTATATTGCTTTAATGCAAAAATTTTATGTTGTCACTGATGGATTCTGATACTATTACCTTGTAATATTTGACTTGATTTGGTTGGGCCATTTGAGAAGGCATAGGGAAAAGACAGACAAAGAATTTTATATATATAGACAAAGAAGTCAACTTGTAGACAGAACTTACAAACTCCGTCTGAGCGTATTAAGCTCTAGAAGAAAATAGCTTGAGTGAAAACTCTCGAGCCACTTTAGGATAGCTTTTTGTAACGCATGACCGCTCGGTGGCATGGCTGAAATCTCATTGATTAGTAATGAAGGCGTATCGGCTGTATGTGGCCCATAGTGGTCATACATATGCATGCACGACTGCAGGAACAACATTTTTCAATAGAGATAAATGAAAATATTGTATTTAAATAGATGGAGTGCAAAAAATTAAAAAGAAGTAATGTTGTAGGGAGAACGTAGAAATACTGCAAAGACAAAGATATTTACGCACAACAAAATTGAAATACACTGAAGTCAATTTTTAGGCAGATGTTGCAAAACTGAATTTAAGCACACTGGGTGAACAAAAATTAAAAATAACTAAATTATTTTGGGGGGGAGAATGTACAAAAACCGTAATAACAGAGATTTTTACACATGACTAATTGAAATACACAGAAGTCATTTTTGCAGAGAGAGAGAGAGAGAGAGAGAGAGAGAGAGAGAGAGAGAGAGAGAGAAAGAGAGAGAGAGAGAGAGAGAGAGAGAGGGGGAGAGAGAGAGAGAGAGAGAGAGAGAGAGAGAGAGAGGAATTATTACTGAAGGGGAGAGAGAATATGTGTAAGCAAGGGAAACAAAATGAGAGAAGGGAGAGAATCAGTTGAAAACTGCAGAAGGTTTTAGAGAAAAACCCATGTAAAACACCATTTTTCTTCGTTTCTCACTTTATGTAGGAGCTCTGGGCTCCTACATGCACTCCTTATAGTGCATGACCATCCTTAGCGCATAAGTAATGCGTGTGTAAAATCGGTTGAAAACTGTAGAAATGCATTTGTACTACACACACAGACATCTTTTGTTTTATACATATAAATAACACTTGCCTTAGCCACACTGTGGGAGTGAACCTAAAACCTTAGGATTGCGGTTAACTTCTTAACCATAAAACTATACATGCACAATTGTTTGATAAATATGTTACAACAAGAAAAAATTGAAGGAAAAAATAACCAAATTTGAAATTTTAATTCACAAAACAATTTACATTTGTACATGAACCAAAATTAACTGGAAATCATTAAAATAGTTTCTCTGTGAAAACTTTTAATTCCCATAACAAAATATAAATGAATGTTCATTAATAATGAAAACTCTTTAATATAATTTAAGATTGATTCCTGAGAGCTGTTTTTTAAAAATTCACAAATCAGATGTTTTTCTATTGGGTCCACAAAAAGCTGAGTCAATGAAGTAACGGAATAATAACAAGGTCATATTAGCAAACACTGTAATATGTCTATGATCTAAAAACACTTAGCTACTATGAACCAACTTCTGCCTTGTCACTTGACCTGCTAGAAATAGCAGCCAGATATACATCAAATTTTAGCCATCTTGGAAAAAGAAAAAAAGCAAAAAGAACAGACTGGACAGTGTAGCGTAATTGTACATGTGCCCCTAAAAGACAGGCTAATCATGGCTAGAGTGTCTTTAAACCAGAAATGACGTCAGTGACAACTTCCTCAAACTGACAAGTGTTTTGATTGGTTTGCAGCTCTGGGGTTAATTCCTCTTCTAAAGAAAAAATAATTGCTTGTGTGAAAGAATGGTGTCTTATCCAGGAGAAAAAAAAAATTCTAATCTTAAAGAATTAACATTGCTAGCTAAAATGGATACCTGATGCCTGTGAAACTATTCAACATTTTTTAGTGGGAAACGGGTTGAGTGAAGTCGTATATTTGCATTTGATATTGTTACAGGGAAATTACAAGGGAAGTCAAAATTTATCCACACTTTCCCTATAACATATCTTTATTATTGTCACACTGACTTCTGCGCATGCGTGCTTACAGTTGGTACTATTGTGGCCATGTGATTGAAGTTTGAGCCTGATTGCACCATTTTTCTTTCTGGTTTTACAGTGTAAGCATGGCTGCTTCACCAGCAATGTGCACCAACGAAGAATAAAGAACACTGATCCAATTTCTCTGGTTGGAAGTTGTGTCAGGTGCTAAAATTCATTGGAGGCTTTTAGCACAAAACGGGGACAGTGCACAACCATGTAGAAGTGTGTATGACTGGATCAAAAACGTTTAAAAGTGGCTGGACAAGCGTGACACCCGTCAACCTCCACCACTGACGAGAAGGTTCAACAAGCTCGAGAGATGGTAATGGTAAACTGGTTCACCATTACCATCTCTCAGATCTTTGTTCTTCTTTGGTGCACATTGCAAGTGGAGTGGCCATGCTTACATTATAAAACTAGAAAGAAAAATGGCACGATCAGGTTCAAACTTTGATCAAATAGTACCAACTGTAAGCGTGCATGTGCAGAAGGCAGTGTGACAACAATAAAGATATGTTATGGCAAAAGTGCAGATAATTTTTGACTTACCCTTGTATATTTTTTACAGCTAGATGCAAAATTTCATACTATTAAGCACTGAAAAGAAAAAAAAGAAGTTTGGAAATGATTTCAAATAAGCAATAGTAATGTGCAAATGTGGCCACAAGCATAAATTGGAGGCTTTTCCAGAGCAACAACAAGACTCACCTTGCCAGTAGAAACATAACATCCAAATGCAGGCTGATAGGGACCAACAGCCTGCTGTCACAGAATAAAAGAAATAGAGGAAAAGAAGAAATTATGAAAAAAGGGCCAGCCCCATCAGAGAGTCAGGAAGTGATTAATAAAAATTGATAATAAATTTTATGTTGGGTTCTGTTGAGACATGGAATGTATTCCAAAGGTTCCCTAAAAGTTGAAATATTGGAAAATGCTGTACCAGTCAATTATTGCAGCCAATTTAATCCAAATTTGTTCAACACTCTAAAAGTTCTGCCAATTCCATTTCACCACCTTAAATAATCTGAATAATAATCTACTTGTTCATCCACCCATTACACTTTAGTTAGAAAGGTGGATGTGGAGTGAGTGAGAGGTGGAGTAAAAGTGAGAGAGAGAGAGGAGGAGTGTGAGAAGAGAAGAAAGAAGTAGGGTAGGATGTATAATAAGGCGAAATGTGTCAAATGGTTAGTTGAAGGGAGAGACGAAGAGCAAGAGAAGTGTTAACTACATGCTGTAGGGTGGGTGGGGGAAGGTAAAGAGGAAGAGATATGTTTAGGGTACAATATTTAGTAGAGGGTGATGTTCTGGTAGTGAGGTTAAAGAAAGGCAGACAGAGAGAGAGATGGACAGAGGAGGCAGTTACATTAAGAGAGAGAGAGAGAGAAGCAGAGAGCATTTGCATTGTCAGAGTAGAGATACATTGACAGCAAGAAAAAGTAGATATAAACAAACAGCTGGACAGAAGTGAAATGAAACGAGTTTTGTAACTGAAAATTGCAGTGATGATGATGATGATGGTGGTGGTGGTGGTGTTGATAGAGAAAAGTATTATTTTTTTATTGAACTAAATCTATAATATTATTCTTCAACCAGTTCATTCACACTTTTACACTTTAGTTTGTTAGAGAGGAGGAGGAAGTAGAGTAAGAGAGAGGAAGAGGGAATGTGAGAGAGCAGATAGCCAGCTGATGCATTATGCTGTCATTCATGGTTAGTGGAAGTGAGAGGTGAGAAGAAAGACAGAAATGTTAAAAACATGAAGAGGGGAATTACATGGTTAAAAAGTTTGTTGAAGAGGTAAGAGAGAAAGAGAGGAATATAAAATATTTAACAGAAGGAAATTTTAAAATCATAAAATATATTATTGTGACTGGAAGTGAAATAACTTAGCATAATAAAAATAAAAATGAAAATCATCCTTTCGTAAATAGCTTCTCTTAATCTTTTTCATTCTGTGGAATTTCCATGGGTCCCTTTAATAATAATAATAATAATAATTCTTTCTAATTCTGACACAAGGCAGCAATCTTGGGAGGGGTAAATTGATAAATTAATTACCATGGAGACTACTTGGATCAACTGAACACTCTCTTAAAATCTCAGGTTTTGAGCTTATGTTAGAAATTATTTGGCAAAACCTACAAGTTTAATAATATAAAGTACCAGTTGTGAAGTTGGGGTTAATTTAATCAACTAAGCTGTCCCTCCAAATTTGTAGCGTTGTGCCCATGTTAGAATATATCATTAAGGACTGTAAATTGGTAGAATTGTTAGGGGGTCAGACAAAATGTATTAAAGCATTCATTAAGGCTCTTCACATTCTGAGTTAAAATCCCAATCAAGTACTGGGATCAATTTAATCAATTATATCCACCCCACCAAATCTGATTAAATAATTAATTTATTTATTTATTTATTTTATAGTTCTACCATTTAAGATTTAAAACATTTGTATTTTTCTCTATATGGTGGTACTGAGTGTGAAGCATGGAGGCACACTTCTCAGAGTCGTGCCCTCCAAGCCACTCAGTATACAGTTTCTGAACGTCTTCAACCTCTGTGGGTTCAATCAGGTCAATAGAGTTGTAAAGTTCTTCAACTTGTAATAATGTGCTCTTTGCCATTTCTTGTGTGGCAGAGGCAGCTCGGATTTGCCCACCACCATTGTTACATCCAGATGGACAGGCCATAATTTCTACAAAATGGTATGGACACTTGCCTCGCTTAATCTTCTGGACAATATTTTGGATGTTTCGGAATCCATAAGCAATGGCAAACTTCAGTTCTTTACCATCTTCTGAAGTTACTGTGATTTCTTTAGAGTCATTATTTCTGTGGAAAGAGAAAGGGAAAAATTTTAAATCAATAAATAAACAAAGAAAGGAAAAATGACGAAATTGTTTTTCCAGACAGATGGTATCTGTGAATTATTTTTCTACAGTTCTATTTTCCTCAATCAATTAATTTACAATCTTGTACATACACTTAGTTATTGTGTCATCACTACTTTGAAAAGCATTGAGAAAGTTCTATTTTGCTGATGAGGTCAAAATAAATCTAAAACATGTCCAGGACTGTCACCCCTATTTGCTAGAAAAGTGAAAATAATATAAGACATTAATCAATATTTCCCACTACATAATATTTTCTCGTTAGATTTTTAATTCACAGTTTTAGAATAGATATGTTGTAAGAGGGTTAGCAACAAGGAGTGCTACTGGCTGCAAAATACTGACTCAAAAAGGGAACTATGACATGTAAAAGAGAAAACTGTCATAGGATACATAGGGCTAACCCTTGATTTAGTACAATATTTCCTTTATATAACATTTTCAGTTGTTATTTTTTTTATTAAAGTATATTAAAACTAATAATAGCCATTTCTAACAAGAGCAAAATGTTATGAGGAGGGGAACTGTTGATTATATCGACTTCAGTACGACTTGACTGGAATTTTATTGACTTTGGATGGATGAGAGGCAATGTGGACATTCCACAGCATTTGAGCTTAGAATGTAAATAGAACAAGAATTGTTTTGTTGAACACTCTAAAAGTTCTGCCAATTCCATTTCAGCACCATAAATAATTCTTTCTAATTTTGGCACAAGGCCAGCAATCTTGAGGGGAGGAGGTAAGTCAATTACATTGATCCTAATACATGATCAGTAAATGATCAACCCTAAAATGATGAAAGGCAAAGCTGGCCTCACTAGAATTTGAATTCAGACCATAAAGACAGACGAAATGCCACTAAGCATTTTATCCGGCGTGCTAATGATTCTACCAATAATAATAATCCTTTCTACAAGGCCTGAAATTTGGGGGACTAGTCGATTACAATGACCCCGGTTTTAATGACAATAATAATTTACTTTACATATACACAAAAAGGTAGGATGGTCACAGTTGGAATGGTGTTGTTAAGAAGTTATTCAGAGATAACCAATCCACTTTCTTACCTCAATGTTTTTAATTCCAGTTCCTTGAGATCTTTACCAAACAGGTCTTTGGAAACAATTCTGAGTATATAGTTGAGAAAACCTCCAGACCCACCGCCTGCATGGGTAACTAACTTGTGGGGGGCATCACCAGGATATCTGTGACATATGGAGTGGAAAGTTTAAGGGAATTAAGTGTTACTTAAGAAACAAACAAATTAGTCGTGTCTAATAATGGATGAAAACAGGATAATTTTTCTCAAGGACACCTTCTAATGTCCAATCAGTTTTAGCACCCATGATGGAACATACCGCCATTGAACAACTTGCCGCCTCCACAGACAGGATTCTGGAATTCTCTGGTTCCTTGTCATCTGCTGATAACATTGTTGCAGTCACTTCTTCGTCTTCCTCATGAACTTGCACTTCTTCTTCTGCATCAGACAATCCTTTGTTTGTAAATACCTTTCATGATTTATTCAACTTGTATATATTTGTGACTTTGAGTAAAAGCATTTAAAAGCTACAGCTTGGTTCTATGAATTCATTGTACAGTGTTTTTTTCTTCGAATGACATCTTCTCTTCCAGCTTTCTGAACGGAGTCGATATTAGATGGTTTCACCAGATGAGACCACCACTCTCTATACACCACACAGTAAAGGTTTGGATAGTGACAGATAGAAATCCACACCTGAAGTGTTCACTGTGCAAGCTGTCTGTCCAGTGTCCCAAGAATATCTTATTATATGAAGTATCTAGTCTCTGAAATAGTTTGAGCCAGGGAAATTTCCAACCCACTTCTTTAATATCAAATGACAATGAAAAGCAAAAAATATAGAGCTGTTACTTACATAGGATCAAGTTCCATTGCTGGTATCTCTGCTAACAACACATTCTCCTTCAGGAACATTTTATCTACTTCATCTGATCAAAAAAAAAAAAAATAAACAATAGTTTCTAGTATAGACACAAAACCACAAACTTAGGGAGAGATTAGCTGATTAAACTGATTCAAGTATTTGACTGATGAATAGCAAAGATGATCACAGTGAATTTGAACTCAGGATATCAAGGGCCATGACTAAATCCCTCAAAGCATTTCATCCAAACCAATTTTGCCAATACAACACCCTACAACAACAGTAATAATTAATCATTTCTTACACAAGAACAAGATGAGAAAATTTAGGGGATGGTAACGGTCAATTATATTACCTCCAAACACCTGACTGGCTATTTTATGAAGCCCCAGAAGAATATAAGCCAAAGTTGATCTCAGCTGAAATACAGAATGAAAAGTGCTGTCACGATATTCTACAAGAAACGGCTTCACCCAAGCAATGTGACCGATTCCGGTGTCACGTAACTTGCACTCATGCCAGTGGCATGTAAAAGCACCTATTATGCTCTCAGAGTGGTTGGCATTAGGAAGGGCATCCAGCTGTAGGAACCATGCCAAATCAGACTGGAGTCTGGTGCGGCCCTTCAGCTTACCAGCCCTGGTCAAACTATCCAACCATTGCCAGCATGGACAACAGATGTTAAATGAAGATGATGATGATGACATTAACGTGTATATAATATATTATAGAAACAGTAGAAACATAGAGATAACTCACCAGTACTGATAACACAATCGACATCTCTGGTGTTGTAGATGTCATTGTAGAAGTCTTGGCGTGAAGCCTCCAGCTTTTTATCATAGCATGGCATCACAGTGACATGGTAGATGTCACTGGGCCTCTTGCTATGGAGGTTGGCAAAGAAGTCTTTCACATAGGATCCCATGATTTGCTGTGGAGATTTTGTTGTGCTGATGTAAGGGAGAATAAATGATCCATGGGTCTTTTCGGCATAGCAGATCCATCCTTGTACCAATCATCATAAAAGAAAAACAGAGATACTTCAGGAGATATTAATTAAAATTAACATTACAAATCATTAGAATAAACAATGAAAGTTAATTGAAAAGTTAATCCTAATTCTGAGAAGAAATGGAAATGAAGAACAAGAGAGATGGTAAAGGCTTTTAACAACATAATTTCAAAAAAGTGTAAGAATAAAACAGACAGACTGAAATAGGTGTCATACAAATCAAAAGTACACACCTGGGTACTACTATGTGGTTGCTTAACTTGGTAGAAATGTTATTTTTCAAATGAATGAAAAGTTTGACAGTACTTTGAAGTTTTGGCTTCGATGCCTTTTTTTCTTGTAAATATAAGTTTTGGCTTTGTCAAAGTTTACCTTTAAAAAGTACAGACATGTTGTATGTGTGCATACAACTAACACACACAAACTACTCTTACCTGGACAAGCTGAGGTCAACATGGGGAATGCAGTTTGTTTGATGTTGGCAGTCTTGTAGCGATGAAGGAATTCTTGAGCACTCTCAATTAAACTAAAATTTCGGGAAAATGTTGTGTCAAGGATGTAAGCAACACCTGGAATAAAAAGGATGGGATTTTCAATGTAGAAATGTTAATGACTGTCAAAACTGAAGAAACTCATCCGTATCAGAAAAAAAACTTTCAGTTTTATGACAGTCAGTGGTGATAATGATGGTGGTGACTATGTAATAATAGAGGTGGTAGTGATGGTGAAAACAACAAGGACAATGACGATAATGACGGCTGGTAAAGTCAACCTTCAAAGATGGGTATAGGAGGGCCTCTAAATTCTTAATACCAAGTGTACACTGAGGGCAATTTAATCAAAGGCATCCTTACTTCTCACACATATGCACACCAAGTATTTGAACAGTGAGCCTAAGTTATAAATAACTATTTTTACCCAACTAAAACACAAGAAAGAAACACCAACCTCTATACTTCATACCGACCGTACTAAATTAGGATTCTTTGGAAAATATAGTCTTATATACACAAAGAGACAATAAGATGTATATATATATATATATATATGGATAATAACAACAAATGGAGCAAAACGTGGGTGTGTGGGTATGTATACATGGGTGTGCGCATATGTATGTGTGTATGTGCATACACGCACGTGTTTGTACATAGGTGTCTGCACGCTAGCAGACACATATGTAAACATTCACTTTAATTATCTCCCCTCACCCACCCGAATGACTCCTTGACCACAACCTTTAGCATCACATCAGAGACACCCTCCCTTTATATTTCTATGTAAACTAGCGTTCTTATTCCTAAAGCCCGTGGAATAATATCGTTGACCCCGTCATAACTCTATGTAAACAAACCTTCTGACGGTCACTGACCATGTAACACCTCAGCTGGTAAGTTACTCCATCATTTCGTTTTTGTCTTGCTATTAAATGTTTTATTATGATCTCCCTGATGAGAAACAAGTGATGATTCCAGCAGCCCTTTCTTTTTTTTGTGAAATGGCCCTCACTTGCTTCGAAACATATATGTAGGAATTAAAGGAACTTTCATCGACATGCGTTTTGCTCCATTTGTTATTATTATCCATATATTCTCAAAATGTATCACGTTAACTCGGTATATCAACCTGTAAAACGGCTGGGATATCTTGTTTTTTAGTGTAATTTTGCTACCAATGGTAACCATTAACGTATTCAAATTATCGAAAGTTTTAATAACTGAGATAATATTAATATACATAAAATAATATATATATATATATATATATATATATATATATATATATATATATATATATATATATGCAGGGTGTCCCAAAATTAAGGCAAACAACTTTTATCAGTATCACCACAGCAAAATATTGTTATATTTCAGGTCTGAGCATTGCAGTGCAATGGTAAAGAAAACACAATTATGATACTATCACATTTATTTGATATGACCACCTCTGTTTTGAATCACAAAGTCTAGGGTTTGGATGCTTTATACACAGCATGTAGCTGTTCTTGCAGAATTGAAGCCCCTTCCTGGCACAGTTTTGCCTTCAGAGTATCAAGGGAAACATGAGTGCTCGAGACCCTTGTCTCCAAAATGGACCAAACACAAAAATCCAACAAGTTGAGATTGGGGCTTCTTGAGGGTCATATAGCCTTGCCTATGAACGATGGAATGTTTTTCTGAATCCAGTGTTGTGTCTGTTTGGAGCTGTGGGATGGTGCCAAGTCCTGTTGAAGGCTCCAAGGTGAGCCTTGAAAGTGCTCATTCGTCCATGGAAGCAGTTCAGCTTCCAGAATGTCACCAATGTATTGCTGGGTGTTAATTTTAATACCCAGGGGCACAAAAACGAGGGGTGAACTTTCCAGTGGTTGTCACAGCCACCCAAACCATAAATGACTGTGGATTTTAATGTCGATTTATGAGACTATCCTCAACAGAGTCAGATACATTCCAAAGTCAATCATTCTGGTAGTTTACTGTCTGTTCAATGTCAAATTGCTTTTCCCCAGAGAACACCAAGTTGGGCAGCATTCCTTCAGCAATCTGATGCAGGATAAGACAACATCTCTCCAGTTTCATGGCCTTATAAACTTGTGTGAGCTCATGACAGCAGATCATCTTGTAAGGGTGGGTCCTGAGATCCTCTTTTAGCACTTGATACACTGATGTCTGGCTTATTTTTGCTGTGGCAGCCAATTTTCTGACAGAACAACGAGGATTTTGCAGTATCTTTTCTATGGTACTTTTGATAAGCTGAGAGGTTTGCACTTTTCTTTTTTCGGTCATGTCCAAGTTGATCAGTGGTGGAACCAGTCCCTTGAAATTTTTTGACAATTTTCCAGACTGGTGTTCGGTTAATTTTAAGCTTTTTTGCTATAGTTGTATTACTTTCACCTCCTTTGTGGAGGTTATGATTGTATTTCAGTCTATAGCCATAATCTAATTTATATATCTAAGTTTATTTAGTCTTAAAGAAAAAGAAGACACACTAAGCTTTTATAATGATGTATATTTTTCATATCTTATCACATTTATTGATAGTTATTAAAGCCTGAAACTTCAGTTGCTTTAATTTCAGGACACCCTGTATATATATATATATATATATATATATAGTCCTCAGTCGAATCATCCAACCCATGCTAGCATGGAAAGCGGACGTTAAACGATGATGATGATGATGATGATGATATATATATATATATATATATATATATATATATATATATAAGATGATTAGACAATGTCTGTTCAATCCGTGCTACATATGTGTTTCATATCAGCAAAGCAGTTTATTCATAACATCACCCATTTCATCATGCACCTGACTTCTAGGTCTCAAAGGGACAAAAGGTTCTGTCAAATCATCAATATTATATTCTGTCATTATTTTGTTACACTCAAGGTTAATATTTTAAAGTATATTCTTATTTACTATTTTATATTTTTTGTGATTTCCTTCTGGTATAAATTAATGTTCATATTATATAGATTTCCAGTCTTGTCAGAGGTAACCAATATTCCTTCTTTAGATTTCAGCTCTAAAATAATGTTCCTCAGTTTTTTTATGTTTGCTTCTCAAATGTAATGTTCTTAATTGCATCCCAAATTTGGTCTTCGAAAGAATCAAGATTTCTATTATAAGATGGATGTTTTCTTCATTTAAAGTGTTTCCTAACCCATTCTGTTTCCTTATTTTCATGTTTATTCAAGTAAGATTTGTCCTCAGCCACGGTAGAATGCTTTCCATCTTAAGTAATGTAAGAAGTCCTTTATTTTATTGATTAGTTCCTTTCGGTATTCCTTCTGAGATGGTTTTGAGATATCTTTTAAAGAAGTATCCAGATTAAGTCTCTCCATTTTCCCAGTTGAATCCTTTAAATCTACCACCTAAGAACAGGAGCAATTCCTGCAATGGGCTTCTACACAGTTTCTGATATCCAAATTTCAAGCACAAACCATTGGTTGACCTACGACTATGATAGCAGACACTTACCCAAGTACTGCATAGAGGGATTGAACCTGAAATCATGTAATTTCAAAATGAACTTAATAACCACACAATTATGCCTCTACTTTATGATATTTATTTTCATTCTTTTATGTTTTATGATGTGATTTCATATCTTGCTAAGGGATTTTCTTTGCATTTCACCCTTCCTGAAAGTGATAAAATTAGTAGCTCTCAATTACTGAGGAGAGAAAGTGATCAATTTAATTAACTCTATCCTTATCTCTACAATATGTTTGATTTTTGTGCCAAATGTTTGAAATCAATGTTATAATACAACAAAAGAATCCCTTACCTAAACCTTTGAAAAAGGCTGTTAATTTCTTGGCTGTGTCTTCCAAAGAAAGTTTATAGTTTGCTGCCAATGAAGCCCGAGACTGTGGTGATATTGATACGATAACGAGTTTTTCATCACCAGATTGTTCTCCCTAAAAATTCAAAATAAACATTGGAAACTGTAACAGCTACTGCCAATAGAATCAAATGGAGAAGATTCAGTGACTTATATGTAACACAAGAGGATCTCAGTCTAACTTAGAAGAAAGTTCTAGAATCTGAAGAAAGATCAAAGAAAGATCTGGAATGATACTGGTTAGACTAAAATGTTAGAATTTAGCTGCTTTTCTTCTTTTTTCTCTGAGAGTGGTGGAAGGAAGAATCTATGAAACATGCGTTATTCTCAGACTGAAGAGACAAATTGGCAAAGTAGGCTAGGATTTAGGATTCCTTACCAAACCTTAAGAGTGATGAGTTCAGATTTTACATTGCACTAACTGCAGTTTATTGTTTAGAAGGCCTGGTTTAGCAGTAGCAGACAAAGAGAATAAAAAGTGCCAGATAATGGACCTTATGTATCCCAGTAGTTATAGGTTAGGAACTATCCCTAAAGATTTGAACAGATGGATGGAGAAAATAGTCATAGAATCTAGTTTAGTGCAGCTCCAGAAAACAGTGTTATTAGGATACATAGGAAGGTTGTTGGCATTTAAGGTTACTTGTGGCCCGATGTTAGGAATTTCTCCTTTCCACCACTTCAATCTGTTGTGTATTCTTTTGTTTCAGTCATTTGACTGCAGCCATGCTGGAGCACCGCCTTTAGTCGAACAAATCAACAATAATAATAATAATAATAAATGCTTTGATGCAATACCGGGCACTGGCTCTCAAGGCTTCTGATCTTAACTGATTGGAAGTGTTATCATGTACATGTTTTGTTTTGCTATAAAAGATGAGCTACAGCAAATATTCTGCTCAATATCAAAGATTTGCTTGTCAGTTGTTTGACTTTAACAAGTTGAGCATGTCTCTTAGAGGCTGACAATATGTGCATCTCTGATCATGAGCAGAAGTAGTGGAGGAGCATCATAGCCATGTGTTGAGAGGGATTTTAATTTTTTTCTAAATACAAATTAAAAACTGAAAAGAAAACCAAAAAAAAAACAACAACTGAATAAAGTAAATAAATAAGAATTATTGTCTACCTTTTGTATGGCAGAATTCTGCTTCAAGACTTTGTATAATTCCTCAGAACTCTGCTGTGAGATAAGTACACTTTCTGCTGAGGTGATACATCCACTGCAGGCAAGGCAGTCATTTAATGTGATTTTTGCTTTCTTCAATTTATTAGCTTCACCTGACTGAACATATAATAATAAAAATAATACATATTGACAGGTTGAAGAGATGAAGATAGGGGAACAGGGGCTAAAATGTAACAACAAAGAAACATGTAAAACAACAAGTAAATGGATTTTGCATTGACAATATGTAAAACACTTGTCTGATCAATGCATATATTGTAAGCTGCTATAACACAAGTTCAACTATAAAATACTCAAACATGTTTCCTTGTATTTCATCAGACGGTCTCAGTATGACAGTGTGTAACAAGGCTGGACCTTTGAATTCACAGCTGTAGTCCATATATCATCATAATGATCATCATTTAATGTCTGTTATCCATGCTGACACAGGTTGGACAGTTTTGACCAGAGCTGATAATCTGAGTGGCTGCACCAGACTCCAGTTTGATTTGGCATGATTTCTACAGCTGGATGCCCAGCCTAACACCAACCACCCCGAGAGTGTAATGGGTGCTTTTATGTGCCAGCTGTGTAACACCAGTATCTGCCACGACTATGATTTCACTTGGCTTGATGGGTCTTCTACTCAAGCATGGCACATTGCTGAAGGTCTTGGTCATTTGTCATAGCCTCTGTGAGGCCCAACACTCAAAAGGTGCTAGTTACATGACACTGCCACAGGTGCTGGTTACGCGACACTGGCATCAGCCACATTGTCTCCATGAGGCCCAAAACTCGAGAGATGCTTTTTACATGTCACAGTACAGGTGCTAGTTACATGACATCAGATTCGGCCATGATTACTGTTTCCTTCCATCCAACTCCAAGCATGGAAAAGTGGATGTTAAACAATGATGATGATGATGATGAAACAGACTGACAGGAAGACAGACAAATAGATAAATATGTGCACACATAGATATGCAAACATTTGAACCATTGACATAATTTTCATGCAGATACAACTTTGAATTACAGGTACAACTCATCTGACAAGATGTACTCTCAAACTTTTCAGAGCCTTCTATACCAGGAAGGTTGCTATAACTCAGAAAACAGTGCAGTTTAAAGATGGAAATATGGTCAGAGAGAGAGATTATGATGTATTTATTTCTAATATATTCTTATGTATTATAACCGATTCTTCCTACTCTAGAATATGAGAAAGAAAGAATTTGCTAATTCAAAAACCTTTGCAAAAAAGGTAAAATCTGAATACACCAACTGAATCCACTTACCATGCTAACTTCATAGTAGCTTCCATCATCTTCAATCTTGATCTTACCAACTTTGCCAGTCTTTTTCTCAATATTCAAAGGTTTTACACATTGCTGATGGAAGAAACATAATCAGGAAGATCACTTGAAACCGAAAACAATGTTAATTTTATGTCATTTTATTGAGAAAATAAAAGAGCAGTTTCTCCATTGTTCTCTTATAAAATATTGACACATGTAGAATATCTTGCTGACATACAAAGAACTCTCGATAGAGTAGGATAATGTAGGAATACTAGTGATAGTTTTTGAGTCTAATATCTTGATTGTTGCTTCTCAGTTACACACACACACACACACACACACACACAGTTCACAAATGCATGCTGGGATGTTGGTGGAGAGACAGCTAGTTCTATATATTTGTTCACACTCTGTAGATGATACAATCAATTCATTAATGTGCTTTCTGTATAATGGCATAAGTTGGTTAATTGCATATGCAAATGACATAAACTTTGGCTAATAGTATAAGATTTTCACTAATCTTGATTTTAAAAATGACTGGTAATATGCAGCATAAAATCAAGCATTCATTTGATTTGATACGAATAATGATTTTAGAGGCTTCTGCTTTTATAACGGGTTAAAACGACAGTAGTCAATATTTCGAGTTTATGAAAAAAAGATGTTAAAAGAGTAAAATGTATACAAGTTATTCATACTATTTCAGTAAATTTTAAAGACTATTAAATTTTAGATTCTGGTGTATTTTTATTGTATGCTTAATTGCAAAATAAATTTCTTCAATAAATAAAACTTTCTTATAGATAAAAATGTTGTGGGGTGCATTCATCACCTGGGAAAGTTTTGAATTTTTTATAAGTAGCTGCCTTTCCCGTTTCCTGGTGAGAATGTAGTCAATCTGACTAGTGTGCCCACCAGACAGGTAGGCAAACAGGTGATCATTTTCATCACAGGACTCCAGCAGCCTGGTTCCCTCCTCATTGTGGGAACCAAATCAGTTGCCACCATGTACACCATGGAAGCTCCCTGGATGTTGTCGAACATGACAGTTGAAGCCGCCAGCCACAAAGTGGGTGTCATAAAATTGGTCTTTCTGTTCATCAGGTAGCCCATTCTACTTGCTAAAAAGAGCAGCTAAATCTCCCTCAAATCACTTCCCAGTGTCTTACATAGGAGACGTGTTGGACAGTGTAGTACCTGACATATAAAGTGACGAAATGGTCAAAGCTGGAACACCTTTGATCGGGGATCTGTTTGATCAGGGATCTGTTTGATCAGGGATCTGTTTGATCGGGGATCTGTTTGATCAGGGCTCACCTGATTAAATAACATTAACTAGCTGTATCATCATGAACTGCATTCCAAGATACTCTGGCAACAAATTATATAGTGGTTGGAGAAAGCGAAAGTTGAAGCCTTTCGATTAAAAATAATTTTTTTATTCATCGTCTAAGTCTGTGGACAGATACAAAGGTGAAATAGAAAAGAAAACAATCGAGAAAAAACGGGAGGTTTACATTAAGTAATCGAGTGAGATCGGCGATAGCACTGAAGACACAGCAGTGGCAATAGCAGTGTAGAACACCTGAATAACAAGAAAGGGGTCTCCAAAATTGGGGAGGAGGGTAACTATGTAGGATGATTCGGAGTTCCTTATACACGCGCACGCGGGGATTATTTTGATACACCAAAGGCTACCTGCTACGAATCACAATTAGTCATCATATGAACTGATTGAATACTTGGCTAGAAGAAGAGAAGGTCCAATGAAAAGGTGAAGAGAGCGGAATAGACTGTTTCTCCGTTAGAACATAACAGAAAGTAGATAGACGGACGAGGTGTAGATGGCGTTGGCAAGAAGAGGCTACAACAGTACCATTGAGGATAGACAGAGTAGGAGGGTGTTACAGCATATGGAAAGGTTTCTAGTGAGAGAGAAGAAATATGAAGAAGAAAAGGTTTCAAGCTAAAGAGGAAACAGATTGAAGCTAGAGAGAAAGGGGAGGAGGAAGCGGAGAGGAGATGAATCGAGCAAGTGAAGAAGGATACTGAAGGCGGACTGGAAGACAAGGTGGAGAGACACGGGAGACCACCACGACGGCAATGACGAAGTAAAAGAAAAAAAACTGTGAAAGAAAAACGGGATTTTGCTTTCTCCATAAGAAGATGACTAAATGACTCTCTTGGAAAGTCCAAGCTTAAGTAATGCGTGACTGGCAACAAATATCTTGGCATTGTGTTCCCACCATAACTATTATTACATTTAAACCAGCACAGAGCACTAACTACTATCACCGCCGCCGCCACTACCACCATCACCACCCTCATACAATTAGTACATTATGGGGACTACCTCCATTCCATTGCTTACTTTGGTGTTTCCTGCTTTCTTCATTTCTTTGGAGTAAATCAACAAGTACCACTGAGAACAGCAGCCTTTCTCATACCACACAAGAGATGAAAATGTATACATATAAAATAAATTAAAGAGTTAAAAAAAGCCAATTTATATAAATACAACCCCATACACACACGCATATTTATATATAATTTTATATATATATATATATATATATATATATATATATACACACACACACATATATATATATACATACACACACGCGCATATATAGCAGACCCATATTTGATCGATTTGGAATCGGTGTTTATATAGCAGCAACGACAGCAACACTTCTCTGAAAGCAGTAGCAGGAACTGCAGCAGCATCAGGAATTGTCTACGTCGTCAAGTCTTGTGGTGAAACTTTTATCTCGATTCCTATCCACTCCCCACCCAAAATACTCAAACAACAAAACCAACTCCCTTGACGAACGAATGGGGCTCTGTATTTCAGGGGTTTCATCAGTGATTGGTGTTCAAACGGAGGGAATTAACTGTCTCGGACACGTAAGTGGTTATCATTTCATGTATACATACAAACGCATATACATACATATCTATATACACACACATACTATTTCGAAGTTGTTTGACAAGCTATTTGATATTAGATCGTGTGTTCAACCCGTGACAATTGTTTGTGGTCGATCGTTTATCGTAACCTCGAAACATATCAAGAAAGAGAAAGAGAAAGTTGCAGATGTGAGAGTGTGATTGATGTAAGACTTTTTGATGCTTAATTAGTAAATATATTAATACTTTTACAAAATAAAATGGTATGTGTGGGGTTTGAAAGACCTGTCATAATTCTGCTCCGATGTAATTTATTACAAGTACTGCATACCCTTGTATTGGAGTATTTTGTGTGCGCGTGGATATGGCAACGTTCGTTTGTGTGTGTGTGTGTGTGTGTGTGTCTGCGGTTGTTTAAACATACCTTTTGCACTTACACACCTTAATTAGATATGTCTTTGGATGGTTTTATGAAAGTAAAAGACTGGGTGGTGTGCGTTTCCCAAAGAGTGAAATGTTTCCAACGTGAAATCCGCATTGCATTAAAAACACGAACAACTCGGGGATCTCAAAATCAAGAAAAACGTGTGGCAAACGTCGTTAAGCATATAAAAAAAATGCACCGAGAACAAACAAGTTGTGTTTCTCGGTTGTAAATAAGCCATTTCCATTTTCCTTCTTTATATAAATATCAACGTTTCTTAATTTCTCCCCCCCCCCCCACCTCGCTTTCTCTCTGTAACTGAAGGTATATAGTCTGAAAGAGGAGAAAGAAAACATACTAACCCTTCCATTCTAAAATAAATTGCGTCGTTGTATGTTGATAAACACTTACATAGCTAAACGCTTGTGAAAGCCACCCCAACACGAAATTGACAAATCTTAAAATATAGCAGAAGAAAGCATCGATAGTTATTAAATAACTAAGGAGAGAAGATATATATATTTCGACCAGGGCCGCTTTAATACCCCCTTAACATCCTCTTGCCTGTTTCGTTATATATATATATATATATATATATATATATATATATATATATATGCTTCTTACGACTGATATCCCGTTTTAGCAAATATATACTCATGCAGAAATAGAGGATTACTTTTATCAATGAATAATCGTTTTTCGGGGGGGGGGGGGGGTATGAGCAACCTATCTATGAATGGTAAATATTCAGCACTATTGGTACACTTGTGTAGGTATGCCGGCACTATTATTATTTCCTTCCTTCCTTCATTCATTCATTCATTCAGTTTCTTTCTATGGTTCCACCTCCGCCTGTTTCTATTCATTGAGCATTAGAATACTTAAAACCAGTTTTACGAAAGGTGAATAAGATGACGACAGACCTCAGCATGACAGGCATGTACGAGGTCGCGCAATCTGCTAGAAACATCAGCTAAATTTCCTCAAATAACACCCTATTGTCTAAAAATCGAAACATTTCATAATGTAGCTGCAATAAGTTGAGATGGTCACATATTGACAGATGGAACCGTTTTAACTGACCGACCTAGGGCCAGAGTCACGCTTTCACCAAAAGGAACTTGGCGGAGAAGGGACTTTCAGAATAGTAAGCCCACGTTAAAAAATTTTTTTGGTTAATTACTACTTTAACACCCAACAACAACAACAACAAAAAAACACGAGTAATAGGTGTTAAAAGATGTGTATTAAACGAATCTGAAAACAAAAATTTGCGTTAACGAACCGGGGTGGGGAGAGGACTTTCGGAAAATTCATAAGATCCTCCGATTTTTTTCCCATCATAACTTTTAGGAAAATGGATATCTTTTAACAAAATTTTATATAAATACCTTTCAAAAGGGCGTAGATTATGATTATAAAGAAATTTGTGGGGTAAATTTTTTTTCCGAGGGGTGGGGATAGGACTTTCGAAGAGAAAGAAATTCGTAAACTATTTTTTTTGGGGGGGGGGGCTTCAGTGTAATGGAAAGAAGTTGGAAAAAATGTTTAGATTCATTTATTTTTCATTTGAGTAATAGAAAAAGGTTTTAAAAAAAGATCTCTTGTATCATGGTGAGAGAAACAAATTCATAAATACAGTATTGAATATGGTCTCACTATGGAATAAAAGTTAAGGGCGATTTTTCGTAATCTATGCCGTTTGGAAGATAATAATATAAAAATTCATTAATAGATATCCGTTTTCCTAAAAGTTATAAGGGAAAAAATCGGATCGTGTGAATCTTCTGAAAGTCCTCCCCACCCCTCGGAAAAAAATTTACCCCACAAATATCTTTATAATCATAATCTACGCCGTTTGAAAGGTATTGATATAAAGTTCCATCAAAAGATATCCATTTTCCTAAAAGTTATGATGGGGGAAAATATAGGAGGATCTTGTGAATTTTCCGAAAGTCCTCTGCCCACCCCTGTTCGTTGACGCAAATTTTTGTTTTCAGATTCGTTTAATACACATTTTTTTACAGCTGTTTTTTTTTGGTGGCCTTAGTAATTAATTAAGTAATTAACTAAGAATATTTTTTAATTGAAACAAAACTATCTTGTCGCAGAACCTTGTACCATTGTCATCCAACCTCTTAGAAATAAAAGCCGAATCGCAATTCCAATGACACCTTTTTAAAATTAACAGAGAACAAATGTAACATGGCCCCGAGATAATACGGGAGAGTCATGGATGGAACGCCTTTTAGGCTCGAGTTGAGGTTAAAAAACAGCCACGGTTTACATTTATCTTGTCTTACTCCTATATTTATAGATTTCTCTTGATATATTCTGATTCAAAGACAGGGGAAAAAATGATCAAAACCCGAAACCTTAAAAGTCACATGCAAATCTTTCTTTAAAGATAATTATAATAGGTGTTACCCGAGAATAAGTCCCTTTTGAAATTATTGCCCTACTACTGAAACTAACAGCACTATTCTCAGCTTCCAACACAATAGTGAGGCAACTTTTCCCGTTATATTCATTGCTATTAAATTTTTTGTTTTTTATAAAGATAATTAATCTACCTGTGAAGGTGTGATAAAGTCGTCTAGATTGGTGAGGAGAACAGCTCCGCTAAAGTGATTTCCTACGCCAGCCGCCATATCGCGTATAAATAATAACCAATGAGAAACGGGCGAGCTATTCAGTGCAGAGGAACGACGATAACTACGTTTATTGTTGTTATTGATAAGTATTTCTCTCTCCCTTCCCCCTCCCCTCTCTCCCTTCCTCCTCCCCTCTCTCCCTTCCTCTCTCTCTCTCTTCCTCCCTCCTTCTGTCTTTCTCTCTCCGATTTTTCGTTTCATTTGATTTGAGGCTTGTCATAAATGACCTGTTTTTTTTTTACCTCTAATTATGGTTGCTCGTACAAATCATATATTTCATTGGAAACAAGGCAAATCCAATGATGGAACCGCTAAATGGTTCTTCAACCTACTCTGAATTAGCAACCAGATTTCCCCTCGAAACCACACCCTCCCATCCGTCTTAAATTAAGGGCACGTGGGACAATGTATTCGTTAATATAGTCGATGGTCTGATCAGTCAAACAACAGTAAACGAACAAGTGAGCCAATTCGTCCTCTACAGAATAAAAACAGGACACACTAGATAATGTATCAGATGAATTATGTCTGAGAAATCAAAAATACTGGATGATCATGATTGGAATGCCTTTAATTACAGATCTAGTGAGGCAAAAACAATGAGAGAATCAAGGAAGTGGCGAGTTTTAAGCGTCAGGTTTGCATCGGAATTAGAAAAAATAATGAATCTAAGTTTACAGATTCATCACAGTATCAACGAGGCTATCAGATACTATTGTACACCGCTGGTCACAATGCACTTCCAATTCTACCTTGATTGCATCATTTTTTCCCTTCTTGATCGAAATCGCTTAACTAAATCGTTTTCCCATTGCCTTCCCAGTGGCCTTTTCCAATTTCTTGGATACCACTTGGCAACTGCAGAAGTTCACCTGTTGTCTGTGAGCCTTGCAACATTAGACCCAGTGAAACTTGTGATTTCAGTATTCTGCGATAACATCGTTCACTCCCCGCCATTCTCGAATTTTACTTCGTTTCGGATATGCTCTCACAATATTCCAAGTATGGATCTTTTCATTGCCCTTTGCGTCGTAGCCAATCGATGTCCTATCCTCTTTGTAAGACATCCTTTATTGAGGATAATGTCTTTCTGCCTGCTCTTATTCACTTTGAAACTTCAGCATCCATATCTCGTCGCATATTCACTGTGTGCCCTAAGGAGGCCTACTCCTTCACCACATCGATTTCATTGCTTCCCACCTCTATTCGGCTTTGTGCTACATCTTCCAACATACATTTTATTTTCAAGCAGTTCATTTTAAGGCTTGTTGCTGAGCTCTGAATGTCCAGCTGTCATTATGGTCTACAGCTGGCCTGTGGTTTCAACAATGAGTACAGTGTCATCTGCAAGTAAGAGGTGTGTTAGTTGCTCGCCATTGAGGTTCATGCCACCTGTCCCATCAATGTCCCTGATGACCATTTCTAGACATGCATAAAGAGCTTTGGAGAGGTGGTATCTCCTTGCTTGCTCGACAAATTGAATAACTGCTTTGGGTATTATAACTTAAACCATTCTTTTTATGAGAATTTTGAGACTTGATGAAGCAGTCAGTTTCAAAGTTTTATGGGGACGAAATGGGTTTCTCCAACTCTTTTTGAGATGGCTGATCCTTTTAAAGAATAATAGCCAAACTTCTTTTATTATCACACCTTACTTTCTTAAAGATAAAAAGGAATGAGGGATACATTGGATAAAGTAGTCCTAGATACACAATGCCTTAAGAATAATGTCACAGCAGGAATTTAGATATTCTAGAGAAGAGCTGGCCTAAGGCTATAACAACAAACATCGAGTCAACAGGGGAAACCTCCACAAAGTTGCTCCTGCTGGAAATAGCCAAACCTCACACAACATACCTTATGTAAAAAAGAAACACTGCATAATGTAGGGTGGAGTATAGAATACCTGAAAAGATAAGTAAAAGGTGGTCACATCTGGATTTCATTGTGGTTGTGTTCATTCAGGATTAATTTGGGGTTAAACAATTACAACAATAAATATAAATAAAAAGTAGCCTTAGGTTGTTTTTTTTTGTTTTGGTGAATACATATTGATTTCTGAAGGACAAAATATCAGTCTTCTTTGATAATTCCACTAAAATTTGGGATAATTTATAGGAGTTTAATCGACATCAGAAGGGTTAAAGTCGAAATCAATCTTGGTGAGATATGAACTGAAGTGAACAGCTAAATTTGGCAAATCATTTTTATTATACAACCCCAACCCTCACCCTTTTAACTGGCAGGTCCCTTTGGAACCAAGAGTTGGATCAGTGTTTTTTGGTTTCCATTGGTGGGCAAAAACATGGAGATTAACACACAGTCTACTGTCATGAAACAGTGTAAGTAAATTCTTAAAAATGAAAGTATATTGAGATAGAAACCAGAGGTGACAACAGCAATATACCTTAAATTTGATATCCGGTGGTGGGGCTTCCTTCTATACTAACAAAGTTCTCAAACATTCACTCAATTTTATTGATTCAAACAGCATCAAACCACAGAATTGAAGCACTTGAACAGATATAGCTGTAATGTCTCGGCTGAAAATATTGTCCACGTAATATATATATATATATATATATATATAATATATATATATATATATAATCGTGTTCCACATAATCGTGTTTGGGCATGGTTAAATATTACCTTACTTGGAAAGACCAAAGGATTGGCAATGGGAAGGACATCTGGCTATATGAAATCTGTCTGATCCATATGAGCATGCAAGTAAGGTAATATTTAACCATGCCCAAACACGATTATGTGGAAGATTGAAAACAAAGAACACCTCTTGCATAACAGTGACACTTGCTTACAACTACTGCCTGATGTCATGGCAATGAGTCAGTAAAAATACACACTCATATATATATATATATATATATATATATATATATTTATATTAATAGTAATGGTAAGACAACAAAAGAATGAATGAGACCTTGATATTATGTAAATAGAGGAATTTATCTGTAATATAATATGTGACAATTATTCGGTTGCCATAATAAAACTCTGAGTTTCGGATGTTGGGACGGAAATCTGCTCCGGCATCTCGTCAGTTATCAAGGCAATCAAAAAATGCTATGAAAATGACCAGGGTCATAAAGGTGGCGTTTTCTTTCTTAATGCTC